>NC_084551.2:46315000-46332500 GCF_033978685.3 Nerophis lumbriciformis
AGACCCTGAAATAATGATCCGTTTATGACGTGCACGGAATACTTTACTTTGACATGCGCAGCACCATACCATCAACGGAAAGGTTTGTTATTCTTTGTGCTATGGCGCCATCTTTTGGACGAGTTTGCTCACTGCAGGTGCTGAAAAATCAGTTAATTCCGCTGTAAAAAAAAAATACATGGCTTTCTGCATTTCTGCTTGTCCGACGTTATCAAGGTATGTATTTATCAAATTTTCTTTCCGTTTGTTACTTTTGTTTTTGCTAGTCTTTGAGACAACAAGACATTTGCTTCATTCGGCGGCTATTAAATTTAGCCCCCCCCCCCCCCCCCCCCCCCTCCACCCTTAATGTTTAACTGACATTAAAGACACGTGCAGAAAGGATAATTTTAATCCAAATTCATGCGCTCCAATCCGAATGACTATCGGCATAAACCACGCGTCTCAATCGGAATACAATTTTGATCCGAACGTGTGTGATCGGTCAGAATGTTCCCAATGGCGTGTTTACATGAAGCATTTTTATTCCAGTTAGGCTTTTAATCCCATTAAATGTGTCCATTTTCACATAGCTACTGATGGAGATGCACAGGACAGACTCAATGAGGATTTTAAAGAGTTCATTACTAGGGGTGTCCAAAAAAATCGATTTTCGAATGAATCGCGATGCCTATGTGTAACGATTCTTAAAGGGGAACATTATCACAATTTCAGAAGGGTTAAAACCATTAAAAATCAGTTCCCAGTGGCTTATTTTATTTTTCGAAGTTTTTTTCAAAATGTTACCCATCACGCAATATCCCTAAAAAAAGCTTCAAAGTGCCTGATTTTAACCATCGTTATATACACCCGTCCATTTTCCTGTGACGTCACACAGTGATGCCAATACAAACAAACATGGCGGATAGAACAGCAAGGTATAGCGGATTCAGACTTGGATTTCAGCGGCTTAAGCGATTCAACAGATTACGCATGTATTGAAACGGATGGTTGTAGTGTGGAGGCAGGTAGCGAAAACGAAATTGAAGAAGAAACTGAAGCTATTGAGCCATATCGGTTTGAACCGTATGCAAGCGAAACCGACGAAAACGACACGACAGCCAGCGACACGGGAGAAAGCGAGGACGAATTCGGCGATCGCCTTCTAACCAACGATTGGTATGTGTTTGTTTGGCATTAAAGGAAACTAACAACTATGAACTAGGTTTACAGCATATGAAATACATTTGGCAACAACATGCACTTTGAGAGTGTAGACAGCCCATTTCAGGCGTGCTAAGAACATATATTTTTCCACGATTTCAGCACTCAGGTTAACCATACCTAAATAGACACAAAATACTGCATTACACAAGACTACCCGAATGTACTCGAATTATTGAAAAAAATAAATGTTTTTAAGCTAAATTATTGGTAAACACAGTTTATGTATAATAATTTACGTAAAACCGCGAGTAATGAATAAAGTTTTCATCAATTAATATATTCTGTAGACATACCCTCATCCGCTCTCTTTTCCTGAAAGCTGATCTGTCCAGTTTTGGAGTTGATGTCCGCAGGCCAGGGAAGCTAGGGTCGATATTCTTCTCTTGATCATCTTCGGTGGCATAAGGGACGGTGTGAGCCAAGACATCCAGGGGGTTTAGCTCGCTCGTCTGCGGGAACAAACTGCCGCCATTGCTTGCCGTGCTACCGAGGTCCGTTGTCCCTGAATAGCTCATTTCAATGGGGGTCTGGCGGCAGATTTCTTTGACTTTATCGTTGGAAATGCATCTGCTTTGAGTGTCGCAGGATATCCACACATTCTTGCCATCTCTGTCGTAGCATAGCTTTCGTCGGTAAAGTGTGCGGAACAAACGACTGACCATTTCGTCGGCTTTCCCCACACCCTCGTATTTTGAACAAATTTCGTCCAATTTCTTGCCACTTTCGCATCTTTGGGCCACTGGTGCAACTTGAATCCGTCCCTGTTCGTGTTGTTACACCCTCCGACAACACACCAACGAAAGTGAGAAAATGACGGATTGCTTCCCGATGTGATGTCACTTTGTGACGTCATCGCTCCGAGAGCGAATAATAGAAAGGCGTTTAATTCGCCAAAGTTCACCCATTTAGAGTTCGGAAATCGGTTAAAAAAATATATGGTCTTTTTTCTGCAACATCAAGGTATATATTGACGCTTACATAGGTCTGGTGATAATGTTCCCCTTTAATCGATTTAAAACAAAAAAATTAAGAATCTTTTTCTCCTAAAATCTGTTCTGTCCAGCCACTTAAATACATTTTTGGGGAATAATTCAATCACACAAAACCAGTTTTCTTTTAGTTATCATAGACATTTATCAGAGCTGTTTATCTATTTTATGGAGGAATGTAGTCAATCATAAAACTGGCACACAATGTTACTAAAGTACTGATTTTAAATAGAGAATCGGTTTGAATGGAAAATCGATTCTAAATGAAATCGGTGCCCCAAGAATCATGTGTTGCCCAAAGATTCACAGCCGTACTATGGTCCCTACATGCTAAACCCGGGGTCATCAACCCATGGCTCTCTAGTGCCGCCCTAGTGGCTCTCTGGAGCATTTTTAAAAAAGGATTGAAAATGAAAAAAGATGGGGGAAAAATACAAACAAACGCAACAGTTTGTTTACATGTAAAATCTTCCACTCCTTTGTCTCATTTTGTCCACCAAATGTTTCATGCTGTGCGTGAATACACACAAAGGTGCGCTTTGTTGATGTTATTGACTTGTTGGAATGCTAATCAAGCATATTTGGCATGACTGCAAGCTAATCAATGCTAACATGCTATTTAGGCTAGCTGCATGTACATATTGCATCATTATGCCTCATTTGTAGGTATATTTGAGCTCATTTAGTATTCTTTACTTTTGTCCTCTTTGTATATAATTTAGTTTTGCATCTGTCATGACACATTATCTGTATGTAATATTGGCTGCATTTCAGATAGTTGTTTGTGTGCCATGTTGTTCCAGACCACAGCAAACATTACCTAGCTTGCCAAAGATTGTAATAAATCTATTAAAAGAAGACAGCCTTAACTTGGGGACACACATCTATACTTTTGACCATTAAAATCCAGTAATTTCCAGGAGTTATCTCACCTTCTGAGTAGCCTCTGATTTACTAATGATTTCTAATGTTGTAAAAATGTGTAGAATAAATATTACATTTCAACATTTCTGTCAACGAAGATTTGCTTCAGCCTGCGACACATAGTCATTTTGATAGTAGGCTAGTATAGACACTTACGTCATGTGTTGCCTTCATTATAAGACTTATATACGGCTTTTAATTTTTTGCGGCTCCAGACAGATTGTTTTTTTGTATTTTTTGGTCCAATATGGCTCTTTCAAGGTTTTAGCTTGCCGACCCCTGTGCTAAACGCTTTGAGATAACTTTTTGTTGACATGACTGGAGCCACCACATGCAGTCGGAACACGGCTCATCATTTCCAGCGGAAACTCGTAGCGCCAAAATCATCATGTAGGACTCGCTCTGCTCTGCTCAATTATTCATGTGCTTCCGTCTGGCTGTGTTTAGATTGTGCAGATCAACAGGCGGTTTAAAAAAAAGAAGAAGAAAAAAAGAACGACGCTCTTTAATGACGCCGATCACTTCCCGGATTGCTCATTTGTTGACACACTGCAAAAAGTCAGTGTTCAAAAACAATTAAAAAAAAATAAAAAATTGGAGGTATTTTACTTTAACTAAGGAAAATTATCTGCCAATAGAACAAGAAAATTTGGCTTGTCAAGACTTTCCAAAACAAGTAAAATTAGCTAACCTCAATGAACCCAAAAATACCTTTAAAACATGCATATTCTCACTAATAACAAGTGCACTTTTCTTGATAGAAAAAAAAGAGACCTTTATTCTCAATATGTTGAAAAATACTCTTAAATTAAATAAATGCTAGTGCCATTATCTTGACATAAGGATATGCGCTCTGCATTACATTTCTTGAAACCAGCAAACTTATACTAAAAACTAGTTTATTTGTCTTAATGGAAAGGCAACAAGGCAACTGCTTGTTACTCTCGGGGTCTACTAGCCGCTCAGGCAAGTCATATGGTCTAAAAATGCATTTTCCCATCCATAACATGACATCATCGCGCCAAGTGCGTGCTCTTTCAGTCAATTAGTCCGCGAGGAATATATATATACATATATATATATATATATATATATATATATATATATATATATATATATGTATATATATATATATGTATTAGGGCTGCAAATCTTTGGGTGTCCCACGATTCGATTCAATATTGATTCTTGGGGTCACGATTCAATTCAAAATCGATTTTTTTCGATTCAACGCGATTCAGATCCTGCGATTTCAGCAGGATCTACCCCAGTCTGCTGACATGCAAGCAGAGTAGTAGATTTTTGTAAGAAGCTTTTATAATTGTAAAGGACAATGTTTTATCAACTGATTGCAATAATGTAAATTTGTTTTAACTATTAAATGAACCAAAAATATGACTTATTTCATCTTTGTGAAAATATTAGACTGTGTTGTCAAGCTTATGAGATGCGATGCAAGTGTAAGCCACTGTGACACTATTGTTCTTTTATTTTTATTTTTATAAATGTCTAATGATAATGTCAATGAGGGATTTTTAATCACTGCTATGTTGAAATTGTAACTAATATTGATACTGTTGTTGATAATATTCAATTTTGTTTCACTATTTTTGGTTTGTTCTGTGTCGTGTTTGTGTCTCCTCTCAATCGCTCGGTTTATTGCAGTTCTGAGTGTTGCTGGGTCGGGTTTGGTTTTGGAATTGGATTGCATTGTTATGGTATTGCTGTGTATTGTTTTGTTGGATTGATTAATTCAAAAAAATAAAATAAAGTAAAATAAATAAATAAATACCGTATTTTTCGGACTATAAGTCGCTCCGGAGTATACGTCGCACCGGCCGAAAATGCACAATAAAGAAGGACAAAAACATATATAAGTCTCACTGGAGTATAAGTCGCATTTTTGGGGGGAAATGTATTTGATAAAATCCAACACCAAGAATAGACATTTGAAAGGCAATTCAAAATAAATAAAGAATAGTGAACAACAGGCTGAATAAGTGTACGGTATATGAGGCATAAATAACCAACTGGTATGTTAACGTAACATATTATGGTAAGAGTCATTCAAATAACTATAACATATAGAACATGCTATACGTTTACCAAACAATCTGTCACTCCCGATCGCTAAATCCCATGAAATCTTCCTCCTCGTTGTCGCTCCTGGTATGCGCCGCTAGCGTCCTTTCTTTCTCCTGCTCGATCGCCGTTTTCTGCTGCATATTTCACTACGTCCAGCTTGTAATCTGCAGTATATAAGATTTCCTTTTCGGTGCCATTTTTGTTCAGTCCTTCTCAGTTTTTATAAGTTACCGCTAATGTTGATGTGATCCATTTTAATAGACCTGGCAGAAGCGTATAGCATATAGCAGTTAGCATTCCAAAACCCACAATGCACTTCTGCCATGACCCTCCCCCGCCGAATTCTTATTGGTTGGCGTGTGATTGACGATTGCGGACATTTGCTTCGTCGCTCACACGAATGAGATAAATAATATTATTTGATATTTTACGGTAATATGTTAATAATTTCACACATAAGTCGCTCCTAAATATAAGTCGCACCCCCGGCCAAACTATGAAAAAAATGTCGACTTATAGTCCGAAAAATACGGTAAATAAAAAAAAATCGATTATTTAAAAAAAACGTGACAATCGTGATTCGAATTCGAATCGATTTTTTCCCACACCCCTAATATGTATATACAGGTAAAAGCCAGTAAATTAGAATATTTTGAAAAACTTGATTTATTTCAGTAATTGCATTCAAAAGGTGTAACTTGTACATTATATTTATTCATTGCACACAGACTGATGCATTCAAATGTTTATTTCATTTAATTTTGATGATTTGAAGTGGCAACAAATGAAAATCCAAAATTCCGTGTGTCACAAAATTAGAATATTACTTAAGGCTAATACAAAAAAGGGATTTTTAGAAATGTTGGCCAACTGAAAAGTATGAAAATGAAAAATATGAGCATGTACAATACTCAATACTTGGTTGGAGCTCCTTTTGCCTCAGTTACTGCGTTAATGCGGCGTGGCATGGAGTCGATGAGTTTCTGGCACTGCTCAGGTGTTATGAGAGCCCAGGTTGCTCTGATAGTGGCCTTCAACTCTTCTGCGTTTTTGGGTCTGGCATTCTGCATTTTCCTTTTCACAATACCCCACAGATTTTCTATGGGGCTAAGGTCAGGGGAGTTGGCGGGCCAATTTAGAACAGAAATACCATGGTCCGTAAACCAGGCACGGGTAGATTTTGCGCTGTGTGCAGGCGCCAAGTCCTGTTGGAACTTGAAATCTCCATCTCCATAGAGCAGGTCAGCAGCAGGAAGCATGAAGTGCTCTAAAACTTGCTGGTAGACGGCTGCGTTGACCCTGGATCTCAGGAAACAGAGTGGACCGACACCAGCAGATGACATGGCACCCCAAACCATCACCCAACCATGCAAATTTTGCATTTCCTTTGGAAATCGAGGTCCCAGAGTCTGGAGGAAGACAGGAGAGGCACAGGATCCACGTTGCCTGAAGTCTAGTGTAAAGTTTCCACCATCAGTGATGGTTTGGGGTGCCATGTCATCTGCTGGTGTCGGTCCACTCTGTTTCCTGAGATCCAGGGTCAACGCAGCCGTCTACCAGCAAGTTTTAGAGCACTTCATGCTTCCTGCTGCTGACCTGCTCTATGGAGATGGAGATTTCAAGTTCCAACAGGACTTGGCGCCTGCACACAGCGCAAAATCTACCCGTGCCTGGTTTACGGACCATGGTATTTCTGTTCTAAATTGGCCCGCCAACTCCCCTGACCTTAGCCCCATAGAAAATCTGTGGGGTATTGTGAAAAGGAAGATGCAGAATGCCAGACCCAAAAACGCAGAAGAGTTGAAGGCCACTATCAGAGCAACCTGGGCTCTCATAACACCTGAGCAGTGCCAGAAACTCATCGACTCCATGCCACGCCGCATTAACGCAGTAATTGAGGCAAAAGGAGCTCCAACCAAGTATTGAGTATTGTACATGCTCATATTTTTCATTTTCATACTTTTCAGTTGGCCAACATTTCTAAAAATCCCTTTTTTGTATTAGCCTTAAGTAATATTCTAATTTTGTGACACACGGAATTTTGGATTTTCATTTGTTGCCACTTCAAATCATCAAAATTAAATGAAATAAACATTTGAATGCATCAGTCTGTGTGCAATGAATAAATATAATGTACAAGTTACACCTTTTGAATGCAATTGCTGAAATAAATCAAGTTTTTCAAAATATTCTAATTTACTGGCTTTTACCTGTACATACATGCAGGGGCGCCGAAAAGGGGGGGGTAAAGGAGACGGATTCTAGGGTCCATGATGGAGGGGGGCCCAGAGAGGCCCCTAATGATGATGAAATTATAATACAGAAAAAATAATGACACTGTGTTGGGGGCCCTGTAAAGATTATTTTCATGGGGCCCAAAATCCCTAGCGGCGCCCTTGCATACATACATGCATACATACATACAGCCCGGCCCCCAGCCAAATTTAATTTAATTTTGAAGAATTTACCTGAATGTGCATGAACTATTTCTGTTCAAAATAGTTTGAAAAGTCACATGTTAAATGTTTAAATATTAACTGTCCGTTTACTGTACTGTGCCAACTGTACTACTAAAAGAGTACCGTATTTTTCGGAGTATAAGTCGCACTGGAGTATAAGTCGCACCTGCCGAAAATGCATGATAAAGAAGGAAAAAAAAAACATATATAAATCGCACTGGAGCCCGGCCAAACTATGAAAAAAAACTGCGACTTATAGTCCGAAAAATACGGTACCTATTTTCTCTTGTTTCATTGATAATAAAACAGCAAAGTCCATTTGGCTGTCATCTGTTTTAATTATGAGACACAATTGTGTCAAAGTCATGATTTTTTTTTATGTCACGCTTGAAATAAGACATTTTTACTTTAAAAAAGTAGTTTTATACTTGTGAGTGTTGATGACACAGTTTTGCAACAGTTGATATTCTAGTTTCAAGCATGTTTTACTCAATATAGGTCATAAAATCTCAGCAACAAGCTGTAATATCCTACTGAGATCATTTAGGACCAAAACAAGTAAAACACTCTAACATAAAATCTGCTTAGTGAGAAGAATTATCTTATCAGACAGAAAATAAGCAAATATCACCCTTATTTGAGATATTTAATCTGACTTAGATTTTAGTTTTTGCAGTGCAGGGAGGCGCCGTCTCCCCCCCATGAGGCTTTGAGACATCTGCTGCGAAAAAGGTGCAGGAGGAAGTGTGTGTCGTTTTCCCACGTCTTCATCTGGCGGGCGATGTTGATCAGCACGCCCGCCCTGTAAACAAACAGTGCTGCGACCGATATGCATACGCAGATGTGTCCTGCAGGCTTCAAAGACTCTCCCCGGCCGCCTTCTTTCCAGCAACCTCTATCTGTGAACCTTATAGAGTGCACTCGTGCACCCGCAGACACACTCACAGTGCAATACGGGAAGAAAGAGAGAGAGACAATAGAGGGAAATATGTCAGCGCCTCGGGCCCGAGCTTCCATCATGCAATAGAGAAAGGTGTTGCGGTGCAAGGAAGAGAACCCCGTCTGCTTATTGATTCTGACTGCGCGCTGAGTGCCTCCAAATGTGTTTGTATAATCACAAGGATGCCGAGGAATGTGTGAGAAGGGAACGGCAGTGATTCATGGCGCTAATGTTTGACAGTGGCCCAGTCAATCATCCCTGCTGCGCTCTCCAATAGAGGCCGGGCTCCTCGCTGTGAGGGATCGCTTCAAACGCTCGAACCGAGGCGCCACTGAAAAAATATTTGCCTCTTGCTACATTCTACACGACTACGATGTCTTTAGCAAGTACATCTTGTAGGAAAAAATAGGAATATAGAAAGTAAACTTGCATATACAAACCCTGTTTCCATATGAGTTGGGAAATTGTGTTAGATGTAATTATAAACGGAATACAATGATTTGCATATCCTTTTCAACCCATATTCAATTGAATGCACTACAAAGACAAGGTATTTGATGTTCAAACACATAAACTTTATTTTTTTTGCAAATAATCATTAACTTTAGAATCTGATGCCAGCAACACGTGACAAAGAAGTTGGGAAAGGTGGCAATAAATACTGATAAAGTTGAGGAATGCTCATCAAACACTTATTTGGAACATCCCAAAGGTGAACAGGCTAATTGGGAACAGGTGGGTGCCATGATTGGGTATAAAAGTAGATTCCATGAAATTCTCAGTCATTCACAAACAAGGACGGAACGAGGGTCACCACTTTGTCAACAAATGCGTGAGCAAATTGTTGAACAGTTTAAGAAAAACCTTTCTCAACCAGCTATTGCAAAGAATTTAGGAATTTCACCATCTACGGTCCATAATATCATCAAAGGGTTCAGAGAATCTGGAGAAATCACTGCACGTAAGCAGCTAAGCCCGTGACTTTCGATCCCTCAGGCTGTACTGCATCAACAAGCGACATCAGTTTGTAAAGGATATCACCACATGGGCTCAGGAACACTTCGGAAACCCACTGTCAGTAACTACAGTTGGTCGCTACATCTGTAAGTGCAAGTTAAAACTCTCCTATGCAAGGCGAAAACCATTTATCAACAATGCCCAGAAACGCCGTCGGCTTTGCTGGGCCTGAGCTCATCTAAGATGGACTGATACAAAGTGGAAAAGTGTTCTGTGGTCTGACGAGTCCACATTTCAAATTGTTTTTGGAAACTGTGGAAGTCGTGTCCTCCGGACCAAAGAGGAAAAGAACCATCCGGATTGTTATAGGCGCAAAGTTGAAAAGCCAGCATTTGTGATGGTATGGGGGTGTATTAGTGCCCAAGACATGGGTAACTGACACATCTGTGAAGGCACCATTAATGCTGAAAGGTACATACAGGTTTTGGAGTAACATATGTTGCCATCCAAGCAACGTTACCATGGACGCCCCTGCTTATTTCAGCAAGACAATGTTACATCAACGTGGCTTCATAGTAAAAGAGTGCGGGTACTAGACTGGCCTGCCTGTAGTCCAGACCTGTCTCCCATTGAAAATGTGTGGCGCATTATGAAGCCTAAAATACCACAACGGAGACACCCGGACTGTTGAACAACTTAAGCTGTACATCAAGCAAGAATGGGAAAGAATTCCACCTGAGAAGCGTAAAAAACATTTACTGAATGTTGTTAAAAGGAAAGTCCATATAACACAGTGGTGAACATGCCCTTTCCCAACTACTTTGGCACGTGTTGCAGCCATGAAATTCTAAGTTAATTATTATTTGCAAAAAAAAAAAAAAAAGTTTAAGACTTTGAACATCAAATATCTTGTCTTTGTAGCATATTCAACTCAATATTGGTTGAAAAGGATTTGCAAATAATTGTATTCCGTTTATATTTACATCTAACACAATTTCCCAACTCATATGGAAACGGGGTTTGTATATCCAAGTTTACCTTGTATATTATTGACCCCTAAGAAGATACTGCAATGCAAATATTTGATACAATTTGAAGTGTGTACACACTTTTGGGAGAAAGTGAATGATTCCCTTTTCTCCATCTCTTATTTTCTTAAAGGGCCTTACAATATTGATTTCCTTAATGACTGGTTCTGACAACTTGTTTTTCAATCATCTAAAATGCCATAATGGTAGCCATTAGTGGGACTTAAAAGATGACCGTAATTAAAAGGGAACTGTAATGTGCGTTGGTAATATCATAATTACTAATACTGTGGTACTTCAGAATATGAGTTGGATTGGTTCTGTGACACAGCTTGTACTTCGAAAACAGCGTCACAACTTGAAGTAAATTAAAATATATTTAATATGGGCTTGCCCTCCCCAAAACAGTACAATTTTAAAAACTTTGAATGAATGTAGGACAAACAGTTACAGTAGCTTAGAGAAGTAATGTAATAATAATGTACAGCATTTACGTTGGAGAATGAACTTCTACAGTATCTCCTTACAGCTGCTCCTCCGTCAAACACACCATCAGCAGCTTCTCAATATTTTCAATGATAAATGTCCACTGTTTAGAAAATATTTTAACTAGAGATGTCCGATAATGGCTTTTTTGCCGATATCTGATATTCCGATATTGTCCATTTCTTAATTACCGATTCCGATTTCAACCGATACCGATATACACAGTCGTGGAATAAACACATTATTAAGCCTAATTTTGTTGTGATGCCCCGCTGGATGCATTAAACAATGTAACAAGGTTTTCCAAAATAAATCAACTCAAGTTATAGAAAAAAATGCCAACATGGCACTGCCATATTTGTTATTGAAGTCACAAAGTGCATTACTTTTTTTTAACATGCCTCAAAACAGCAGCTTGGAATTTGGGACATGCTCTCCCTGAGAGAGCATGAGGAGGTTGAGGTGGGCGGGGTTGGGTGTATATTGTAGCGTCCCGAAAGAGTTAGTACTGCAAGGGGTTCTGGGTATTTGTTCTGTTGTGTTTATGTTGTGTTACGGTGCGGATGTTCTCCCGAAATGTGTTTGTCATTCTTGTTTGGTGTGGGTTCACAGTGTGGCGTATATTTGTAACAGTGTTAAAGTTGTTTATACGGCCACCTTCAGTGTGACCTGTATGGCTGTTGATCAAGAATGCCTTGCATTCACTTGTGTGTGTGAAAAACCGTAGATATTATGTGACTGGGCAGGCACGCTAAGGCAGTGCCTTCAAGGTTTACTGGCGCTCTGTACTTCTCCCTACGTCCGTGTACACAGCGGCGTTTTAAAAAGTCATACATTTTACTTTTTGAAACCGATACCGATAATTTTGAAACCGATACCGATAATTTCCGATATTACATTTTAAAACATTTATCGGCTTGTTAAAATTAGAGATGTCCAATAATATCGGACTACCAATATTATCGGACATCTCTAATTTTAACGTTCTTGGCTGGCTTTATTGCATACTTGCCAACTTTGAGACCTCCGATTTCGGGAGGTGGGGGGACGAGTGGGGGCGGGGGCCGTGGTTGGGGGCGTGGTTAAGAGGGGAGAAGTATATTTACAGCTAGAATTCACCAAGTCAAGTATTTCATATATATATATATATATATATATATATATATATATATATATATATAAGAAATACTTGACTTTCAGTGAATTCTAGCTGTATATACAGTATATATTTATTTTATTATATATATATATATATATAAAAAAATAAAATAAATACTTGAATTTCAGTGTTCATTTATGTACACATATATACACACATATAACACTCATCTACTCATTGTTGAGTTAAGGGTTGAATTGTCCATCCTTGTGCTATTCTCTGTCACTATTTTTCTAACCATGCTGAACAACCTCTCTGATGATGCATTGCTGTGTTTCAATGTGTGGTTCATCAAATGCACTAGAGTCTGGAATCTTCCATCTCTCCCTAGCATGGCCCAAAACCGGTCAATCTTTGCTTCCTGAGGAAGATCTTCACTGCCAAGCACTTGGTAGTCCACTACTTCTTCCCGGAGGCTATCCAGGTCCAATCGCAGCTGCGGCTTGGAACTTACAAGCATATTTCTTCATCTTACTCGTCGTCGGCGTCGCCACGGCTGTATCTTCCTCGTTCTTCTGCTTCGTCTCCTTGTTGGGTGCGCAGTTGTGCACTCCACTCTCTAAAAGCCCTAGATGTTATTGTCACATATACATGTACAGCAGATGGCAGTATTGTCCTGTTTAAGAGTGTCACAACATTGCTGTTTACGGCAGACAAACTGCTTTACGGTAGACGAAAACGTGACTGCTGTTGTTGTGTGTTGTTACCGCGCTGTGAGGAAGTTATTGAAACTGCCTAACAATAAAGGGGGCGTGGCCTCCAGCTCCACCTGAATTTTGGGAAATTTTCGGGAGAAAATTTGTCCCGGGAGGTTTTCGAGAAAGGCGCTGAATTCCTTGAGTCTCCCGGAAAATCCGGGAGGGTTGGCAAGTATGCTTTGACTCATTCTGCTTCAGTATGCTAGAGACTAGCAGTGCTATGCTCCAACTGCTTCACCAAGTTAGCAGGTTTTTTTTCATGAATATCTTCCATTTCTTCTTCTCAGCACTGTCCTTCACATTCAGTCGTTTCCTTCCCTTGGTTAGGAAATGAAAATTATGTCCGTCTTTAGCTAAAAGCTAATGCTAGTGAGTAAAACCAGATGTTTTTGTTGGATCTTACAGGGTTCAATTTGTCATTCCCTATGCCAACTAAAGGTCTTACTGGCCTGTAACCCAAATGTTTGCCTGCAACCTAAAACATAACAATTACTTATTACCTGTGGCACTTTGCACTTTTACCCAGAAGTATCACTGCAGTTGTATTGTGAATATTGTGACTCAGTAGTTGTAAAAGAAATGAGGGAATGTCCAATTAAAGCTCATTAGCATAACTGGTAGCAATGCTAAGTGAGTCAGACCCAAGGATCATCAACAGAACACAGCTTTTGCCGTTCTCCCGTACCAAGACGCCGGAGGATTTGTTCCATTGGGTTGGGATTTAGCTCCATGTGTTGGTATTAAAAGTAAATCTCCTCGTGTCACATTATGTTTAGCCTGTGAGACTCCACCGTGCTAACGAGCGTCCAACATCCCCAGAGAGGACGCCGCTCATTGTCAGCGACATTAAACCTGACCCGCGTTGTCGACATCAACGAGCTGGGGTCCGATGGGCAGGATGTCATCTTTACGTCTTTGTCAAGGAGTGTTCTCGGCGGACGTTAAATGACTGAAGATTAGCCATAACCCTTGTCAGACAAGCCTGCGCATGAAGCCCTAGTTTCCACCATCACAGGGATTAGCTTTCATTGTTGTTCAAATCCAGTTAACGGAGGTGTCCTGAGGCCATTGTCAACCTATTTGCATGGATCAGATAAACATCTACCGTCATGCATTTATGCATCATTTATAATGTCTGTAATCAAGCTGTGTTTCCAGAATACATAAAGTAATGCAAAACACAAAACCAGTGAAATTGGCACGTTGTGTAAATCGTATATAAAAACAGAATATAATGATTTGCAAATCATTTTCAACTTATATTCAATTGAATAGACTGCAAAGACAAGATATTTAATGTTCAAACTGGTAAACTTTGTTATTTTTTGCAAATATTAGCTCATTTGGAATTATTTAATTTTTCCTGAAAGGAATTAGTAGAGAACATCGACGATAAAGTACGCAACTTTTGGTCGCTGATAAAAAAGCCTTGCCTGTACCGGAAGTAGTAGACGAGTAGCGTGACGTCACAGGTTGTGGAGCTCCTCACATCTGCACATTGTTTACAATCACGGCCACCAGCAGCGAGAGCGATTTGGACCGAGAAAGCGACGATTTCCCCATTAATTTGAGCGAGGATGAAAGATTTGTGGATGAGGAAAGTGAGAGTGAAGGACTAGAGGGCAGTGGGAGCGATTCAGATAGGGAAGATGCTGTGAGAGGCGGGTGGGACCTGATATTCAGCTGGGAATGACTAAAACAGTAAATAAACACAACTCTATTAGCCACAACACAACCAGGCTTACACTTAATATGCCACAAATTAATCCCGCATAACAAACACCTCCCCCCTCCCGTCCATATAACCCGCCAATACAACTCAAACACCTGCACAACACACTCAATTCCACAGCCCAAAGTACCGTTCACCTCCCCAAAGTTCATACAGCACATATATTTCCCCAAAGTCCCCAAAGTTACGTATGTGACATGCACATAGCAGCACGCACGTACGGGCAAGCCATCAAATGTTTGGAAGCCGCAGCTGCATGCGTACTCACGGTACCGCGTCTGCGTATCCAACTCAAAGTCCTCCTGGAGTCTTTGTTGTCCCAGTTCTCCACAGGCCAATGGTAAAGCTTGACTGTCATCTTTCGGGAATGTAAACAATGAAACACTGGCTGTGTTTGTGTTGCTGCAGTCGGCCGCAATACACCGCTTCTCACCTACAGCTTTCTTCTTTGCTGTCTCCATTGTTCATTGACAAATTGCAAAAGATTCACCAACACAGATGTCCAGAATACTGTGGAATTTTGCGATGAAAACAGACGACTTAATAGCTGGCCACCATGCTGTCCCAAAATGTCCTCCACAATCCGTGACGTCACGCGCTGACGTCATCATACCGAGACGTTTTCAGCAGGATATTTCGCGCGGAATTTAAAATTGCACTTTAGTAAGCTAACTCGGCCGTATTGGCATGTGTTGCAATGTTAAGATTTCATCATTGATATATAAACTATCAGACTGCGTGGTCGGTAGTAGTAGTCAGTAGGCCTTTAATGTTCATGTTTATTATTATTATTATATTATTTATTTGGAAATATTTAATTTGGAATTATTTAATGTTCATGTTTATTTAATGTTAATGTTATATTCAATTGAATAGACTGCAAAGACAAGATACTTAACGTTCAGACTGGTAAACTTTGTTATTTTTTTGCAAATATTAGCTCATTTGGAATTATTTAATTTGGAATTATTTAATGTTCATGTTTATTATTATTATATTATTTATTTGGAAATATTTAATTTGGAATTATTCAATGTTCATGTTTATTTAATGTTCATGTTATATTCAATTGAATAGACTGCAAAGACAAGATACTTAACGTTCAAACTGGTAAACTTTGTTATTTTTTGCAAATATTAGCTCATTTGGAATTATTTAATTTGGAATTATTTAATGTTCATGTTTATTATTATTATATTATTTATTTGGAATTATTTAATTTGGAATGATTTAATGTTCATGTTTATTTAATGTTAATGTTATATTCAATTGAATGGACTGCAAAGACAACATACTTAACGTTCAAACTGGTAAACTTTGTTATTTTTTGCAAATAGCTCATTTGGAATTTTTTAATTTGGAATTATTTAATTTGGAATTATTTAATGTTCATGTTTATTATTATTGTATTATTTATTTGGAATTATTTAATTTGGAATGATTTAATGTTCATGTTTATTTAATGTTAATGTTATATTCAATTGAATGGACTGCAAAGACAACATACTTAACGTTCAAACTGGTAAACTTTGTTATTTTTTGCAAATATTAGCTCATTTGGAATTTTTTAATTTGGAATTATTTAATGTTCATGTTTATTATTATTGTATTATTTATTTGGAATTATTTAATTTGGAATTATTTAATGTTCAGGTTTGTTATTATTGTATTATTTGGAATTATTTAATTTGGAATTATTTAATGTTTATGTTTATTTAATGTTAATGTTATATTCAATTGAATAGACTGCAAAGACAAGATACTTAACGTTCAAACTGGTAAACTTTGTTATTTTTTTGCAAATATTAGCTCATTTGGAATGATTTGATTTGGAATTATTTAATTTGGATTTATTTAATGTTCATGTTTATTATTATATTATTTATTTGGAAATATTTAATTTGGAATGATTTCATGTTCATGTTTATTTAATATTCATGTTATATTCAATTGAATAGACTGCAAAGACAAGATACTTAACGTTCAAACTGGTAAACTTTGTTATTTTTCGCAAATATTAGCTCATTTGGAATTATTTAATTTGGAATTATTTAATGTTCATGTTTATTATTATTATGTTATTTATATGGACATAATTAATTTGGAATGATTTAATGTTCATGTTTATTTAATATTCATGTTATTTTCAATTGAATAGACTGCAAAGACAAGATACTTAACGTTCAAACTGGTAAACTTTGTTATTTTTTGCAAATATTAGCTCATTTGGAATTATTTAATTTGGAATTATTTAATTTGGAATTATTTAATGTTCATGTTTATTATTATTGTATTATTTATTTGGAATTATTTAATTTGGAATCATTTAATGTTTATGTTTATTTAATGTTAATGTTATATTCAATTGAATAGACTGCAAAGACAAGATACTTAACGTTCAAACTGGTAAACGTTGTTATTTTTTGCAAACATTAGCTCATTTGGAATTATTTAATTTGGAATTATTTAATTTTGAATTATTTAAGGTTCATATTTATTATTATATTATTTATTTGGAATTATTTAATTTGGAATGATTTAATGTTCATGTTTATTTAATGTTAATGTTATATTCAATTGAATAGACTGCAAAGTCAAGATACTTAACGTTCAAACTGGTAAACGTTGTTATTTTTTGCAAATATTAATTCATTTGGAATTTGATGCCTGCAACATGTTTCAAAAAAGCCGGCACAAGTGGCAATAAATACTGATAAAGTTGAGGAATGCTCATCAAACACTTATTTGGAACATCCCACAGGTGAACAGGCTAATTGGGAACAGGTGGGTGCCATGATTGGGTATAAAAGCAGCTTCCATGAAATGTTCAGTCATTC
>NC_084551.2:46337500-46390000 GCF_033978685.3 Nerophis lumbriciformis
AATTACACAGAGGGCCAAATTTGGCGCGCGGGCCAGAGTTTGACACCCATGCACTATAGCAGGGGTCGGCAACTCAAAATGTTGAAAGAGCCATATTGGACCAAAAATACAAAAACAAATCTGTCTGGAGCCGCAACAAATTAAAAGCCATATTACATACAGATAGTGTGTCATGAGATATACATTGAATTGAGATGACTTGAAGGAAACTAA
Organism: Nerophis lumbriciformis; assembly: GCF_033978685.3. Lineage (NCBI taxonomy): Eukaryota > Metazoa > Chordata > Actinopteri > Syngnathiformes > Syngnathidae > Nerophis > Nerophis lumbriciformis. The sequence goes on from NC_084551.2 coordinate 46,337,714, forward strand.
ATTACCTCAAATATAGCTACAAATTAGGCATAATGATGCAATATGTACATATAGCTAGCCTAAATAGCATGTTAGCTCGATTAGCTTGCAGTCTTGCAGTGACCAAATATGTCTGATTAGCACTCCACACAAGTCAATAACATCAACAAAACTCACCTTTGTGCATTCATGCACAACGTTAAAAGTTTGGTGGACAAAATGAGACAGAAAAAGAAGTGGCATAAAACACGTCCTCGAAAGTCGGAGAAAGTTATTCATGTAAACAAACTATGGTGAGTTCAAGGACCGCCAAAATTAGTAGGACAAAACGGTGCTCGCCAAATACTTGAGTCTGTGAAGCATGTTTAATATAAACAGTGTGCTTTATAACAATTAGGGAGGTTTGTGTCATGTTTGTCCTCCTACAGAAACCATATTAAAACAAAAAATATATTTTTTCCCCTCATCTTTTTCCATTTTTCATACATTTTTGAAAAAGCTCCAGAGAGCCACTAGGGCGGCGCTAAAGAGCCGCATGCGGCTCTAGAGCCGCGGGTTGCCGACCCCTGCACTATAGTAAAGAAAAAGAGTTGGTTCTTTATTCGAATCCCTGGGAACGACTCCCGTCCCCGACAAGAAATGCCCCGTGTGACGTCACAAGAAATGACGTCACGTCGCTCAGTCATTTGTCACGGACCCGGTGCAGCGTGCTGCGGTTCGTTCCCGGGACGCAAAACTGACGGCTCCGGACGAAAGCGTGCAGGTAGGAGATTATTTATTTCTCATAAATCATGCACATTACAACAGACAGGAACGAAACAAAAGGAAAGCGTGCCGTTCACACGAGAAGCTAAAGCAAAAAGTTACTTAGCACAGGAATACTAGAAGCTAAGGTAACTTTAGCACAGGAATCATGAGCTGGAAAACCAGAATGCCAACGTAACTGTTGCAAATGCGAACAATGAAGCCACGACGAGTGACCGGAAAAGGCAGGCTTAAATCGAGTCTCTGATGAGCAACAGGTGCGCGTACAAGGCAGGTGAAAATCATGGGTAACCATGGTGACTAAAACAAACCCCCGAAGTGCACAAAACAACTAAGGAAGTCCAAAACTAACAGAACATAACTAAACAATACATCACAGTTTCATATCATTTCACTTTACAGGAGTAGGGAGAAGTAACGCTTATTTAATCCTACCCCTTTCCCACTTCATACAAATATACATAATTTACTGACCTTTTTTATAATAAAATATCTATGTATTAGTATATACAACAGTTTTGTAATATGTAATTAATTAATTCAGTCATTATTAATATACTGAGATGAAGAATATCTTATTTTCAATAAGGTTGAGAGTATTTCTCATAATTCTTCTTCTTTGTACTTTGTAAGCTCTATTAATTTGAACAACCTCTTAAAGTGGATCATATCAGTACAATGTTTAACTTCTTTACTTCATCCATTCCATCATTTAATTCCACATCATTTTAGCTGTTTGCAATTTTACCAAATCATCGAACTTTAATATTTTTGACTCAATAGATAAATTGTTTGTATGTTCTCTATATCCAACATTATGTATCAGTCTAATTAATTTGTTTTGTAACACGGTTAACGAATGTAGCGCACATTTGTAGTTATTTCCCCACATTTCTGCACAATAACTCAGATATGGCAGCGTTTTTCAACCACTGTGCCGTGGCACACTAGTGTGCCGTGAGATACAGTCTGGTGTGCCGTGGGAGTAGGGATGTCCCGATCCAGGTTTTTGCACTTCCGATCCGATACAGATATTGTTTTTGCACTTCCGATCCGATACCGATACTGACCGATACCGATACTGACCGATACTGGCCTATCCGAGCATGTATTAAAGTTTAAAGGTATTTAGCCTACTTAGTTGTCAGAATCATGTTGAAAAGGGTTTTAGTACTCTTGATAACAACTAGCCAGCTGAATTAGGGGAGTTTGGATAATACACAATGGTTGGTAACAAGAAACTGACCTGTTTATTCAAGGATAAACACAAAATAGACAAAATTATACATGACAAACAGAAATGGTATCATTGAACTGGGCGAAATGGCCTTTTTTTAATATTGCGATATTTTAAGGCCATATTGCGATACACGATATATATCTCGATATTTTGCCTTAGCCTTGAATGAACACTTGATGCATATAATCACAGCAGTATGATGATTCTATGTGTTTTGATTGATTGATTGAGACTTTTATTAGTAGGTTGCACAGTGAAGTACATATTCCGTACAATTGACCACTAAATGGTAACACCCCGATAAGTTTTTCAACTTGTTTAAGTCGGGGTCCACTTAAATTGATTCATGATACAGATATATACTATCATATATACTATCATCATAATACAGTCGTCACACAAGATAATCACATTGAATTATTTACATTATTTATAATCCAGGGTGTGGAGGGGGGCGCCGGATGTAAGTGTCAAAAAGACAGCCAAAAGAGTTTGATATGAGAATAAATCTAAAGTTAAAATATAGGGTAGAAATGCACCCATTTGCAGGAAATGTAGTCTTGATTTTCAAAATTTTCTTTCAAGGCTTGCATGTCTACATTAAAACATTCTTCTTCATACTGCATTAATATATGCTACTTTTAAACTTTCATGCAGAGAAGGAAATCACAACTAAAAAAATCACTAATTTTTTCATACGGTGTTGATCTGGAAATGTTTGCCTCGGCATTTTGATGGTGTGGACGTGTGGCACCGAATGGAGATAAGCGTCTCGACAGACGTTACAATATTTGAACAATGATGACGAAAACTGTTTTCTCTGTCGTGTTCGTGTGTCGAAAATTGTTATGCGCTTATTTTTTTATTTGATTTTGTGCGTGGCATATAATTGCTATGCGCAGAGGACGATTGAGCAGTGCGTAATTGCGCAGGCGCGCCCCGTAGAGGGAACGTTGGTCACACGGCTGCGCTAGCATCACAGCTAACGTTAGCCATGCTGCTACCTCTCTGCTGGGAGAGGGCGTATACGTATGTGACGTATGACGTGACAGTATGTGACGTGTGTAAGAAGGTGCGCTTGCTGTCTGTGAGAGGGAGACACAGAAAAGAGTGAGAAGAGCCTGTCGTGTAATGCCAGCAGCTAAAAGCAACTGCGTGAGAATCCACAGACCTGTGGATGTGTTGAAGGTGTGCTGGAAAATGCGGAACGGAAATTAGGGACAAGCAGAAAAGTGGAATGTATTATTTAAATCGGTGCGTTGAAAAACACGGACCGGAGTTTTTTAAGAACTGGATCTGGATCTGCATTTTCCCATGCCTTGCCGATACGCATTTTTTGGCAAATATCGGCGGCCGATCCGATCCAAATATCGGATCGGGACATCCCTACGTGGGAGATTATCTAATTTCACCTATTTGGGTTCAAAATCTTTTTTGCAAACCAGTAATTATAGTCTGCAAATGATGTGTTGTTGTTGAGTGTCTGTGCTGTCTATATAAACAAAAGGTGAGTGCCCCTAAGAAAAGGCATTAAAGCGTAGGGAAGGCTATGCACTGAACTGGCTACAAAGTAAACAAAAACAGAATGCTGGACGACAGCAAAGACTTACTGTGGAGCAAAGGCAATGTACATCCGAACATGACATGACAATCAACAATGTCCTCACAAAGACGGATACAAACAACTGTAATATTCTTGATTGCTAAAACAAAGGAGATGTGGGAAATATCGCTTAAAGGAAGACAGGAAAATATCCCCCCAAAAAAGAGAAAAAGCCACCAAAATAGGAGCGCAAGACAAGAACTAAAACACTACGCACAGGAAAACAGCAAAAACCTCAAAATAAGTCAGGGTGTAATGTGACAGGTTGTGACAGTACACCTACTTTGAGACAAGAGCTATAGTGATGCATGCTTGCTTATGCTTTAAAGTCATATCCAACAATTGCGACAACGACTTTTTACTGTCAACTGTTTTTTGTTTTTTAATGATTCCCGCTGGTGGTGTGCCTCCGCATTTTTTCAACACAAAAAATGTGCCTTGGCTGAAAAAAGGTTGAAAAACACTGAGATATGGTAATACTATAGTAGCGAGCAGTAGAGAATGTGAAGTGATTTGTTAAACCAAATATTGTGTTTTTTTTACATATACAACAATCTATCTGGACTCGATAAGAGAATCGATAAGGAATCGGTTCGATAAGAGGATTCGATAATAGGCTCGAACTCGATAATTTCTTATCAAACATCATCCCTAATGGCCACTGATTTGAATTACTTTTGTTGGCCACCAGATGGCGATAAAATGGTATTTGAATTTTGTATAAATTGCTTATTGGACTCGTGCCGTCTCGAGGGTCAAATCAACACGCCAGCGGGCTGTACTTGGTAGTTTGGACACCCCTGTTCTACCCGTAATAATTCTGTTCAGAAAATGATTGCACAGAATCCCTGAAAATTGACACAAATGCAACAGGATTGAGACAGACTCAAATTGGAGCCATGATTATTTCCGTAAACATTGCAGCAGGTATGACGTCATGGCGTCATGTCTGGGTCAAATAGACATTGCATTTTTTTTTTGTCATGTGACAGACAACATAAAAAGATGGGATTTGACAAAAAAAAAATCTGCAGTGTGAAGGTAGCCCTATTGACGAATACAATACCAGACTATAATGGCGGACTCACGCAAAGCTCTTAACCATATATGGAGATAGCGGCTCATGTCACCAATTGGAAAAACGTCACAAATTGGGGCAAATTCCAAATGCCTCTTTTGGAGGATGTATGAAGGCAGGCAAGATTGTTTTATAAATGTCTCCGCCATGCCTCCATGGTTTGATTGCGATTTTTCAGGATTTATGCAGATTCGAAATACACAAAAAAAGGGAGCAAGTTAGTTTTTGGTGGCGCAAATTGGCAGTCACGGTTCCGTCAGTCTACCCCAGAATAGCTGTGGCTACAAATGTAGCTTACCACTATTAATTGTGAATGTGAATAGAATGAATGATGGGTTCTCACTTCTCTGTGTGCTGTGAGTGTCTAGTCGATAGTAAAGCGCTATATAAATCTAATCCATTGTTATTATTGGTAAGTCCCCTTTAAATTGTCCTGGATGTTTACAATACACTTATTTTAATGAAAGACTCAATTGTCTGTGAAAATACTTACTTTGGGTTTATTGAAGATATCTTGGGTTGTTTAGGAAAACGTGTAATTTAGTTCATTGAAGACTATAAATTATCTTTGATGTTTTATGAAAACAGAAACATTTGGTGATAGGAGAGTTTAAATTGTCTGTGACTTTTACAAAACTACTTGAATTAGTTGTTGAAGACGGAGAATTGTCTGTTTGAAAAAGACTGTCAGGTTAACAGAATAGTTTTACTGAAGATTTTGAAAGGTAAAACAATGGCAACGTCACTGAAAGCTCTGAAATGTCGTCTGTGTTTACGAAAATACATACAGTACATCACGTTGATTGATGACTAAATTGTTTTCTGACAAAAATAAGATTTTAACTTGTCTTAATTTGTATGACGTCATGTATATTACTTTAATGAAAATATTTTAATTGTTTACGAAAACACGAACGTTGGATGACAGAGTACTCCAAATTGTCTTAGACTTTTATGAAAAAAATTGTTCTTTGAAAACTACGAATTGTCTTTAAATTTTAGGATAACGCAAACTCTAGGTCATAGGAAACTGTATATTTTAGAATTTTTTAAAAATTAGTTCACTAAAAACTTGAAATGTTTTATTTCAAATTAGGTTAAAGGGGACTCTACATTTTTTAAAATGTTTTGGAAAAAATTTAATCTAGTTGATTAAAGACTCTAAAATGTCTTTGATGTATGAATGTAACCGTTAGGTCACCGGGGACTCTGAATTGTTTCAGATTTTCGGGAAAAAGTTGCATTAGTTCATTGCAGATGTTGTAATGTCTTTGATGTTTACTAAAATGCAGACGTTGGATCATGGAGGATTCTTAAAATGTCAAAGAGTTTTACGAAAACATGAATTGGTTATTGAACACTCAAAATTTGCTTTAATGTTTCAGAAAACGTTAGGTCACAGTGGACTCTAGATTGTCAACATTTTTTCCCAAAACATGTAAATTAGTTATTTCAATTTGTTGTTCACCTTAAATCGTAGGGGACTGTAAATTGTCTTCGATCCTTCAGAAAAAACACAAATTACCTAATTGAAGACTATTGATTGTCTTTAATGTTTCTAAAAATGCGGATGTTAGCTCACAGGGCACTGTAAATTGTTTCATTAAAAAATGTAATTAGTTCACAAAAGACTCTAAAATGTCTTTTGATGTTTACAAATACCAAACAATACAACGATTCAGACAATAGGTCAAAGAGGCATCTAATTTTTAATAAAGACTCTGAAATGTCTGATGTTTACGAATGCAGACGTTAGGTCAAAGAGGAATCTGTAATTTTTTCAGATTTTTACGAAAACATTTAATAAAGACTCTCAAATGTCTTTGATGTTTACGAATGCAGATGTTAGGTCATTTTCAGATTTTCTGAAAACATTTTGATTAAATCATTGCAGATTTTCGAATGTTTTTAATGTTTAAAAAAATGCGGACGTTGGGTCACAGAGGATTCTTAAGTTGTCTTACAGCTTATTGAATACTCAAAATGTTCTTTGATGTTTTAGAAAACATGAACGTTCGGCCACAGTGGACTCTAGATTGTCTCAGATTTTTACAAAAACATGTTTATTAGTTAATTGAAGACTTAATTGTCTTTAATGTTTTAATAAAATATGGACATTTGCTGACAGTAAATTGTTTCAGAAAAAATTTAAATTAGTTCCCTGAAGGCTCTAAAACAGGGGTGGGCAATTAATTTTTACCGGGGGCCGCATGAGCAACCCGAGCACTGCTGGAGGGCCACATCGACAATATTTCAATTCAATTTTGTTCAATATTATTTTTGATGTACCGTAAGATAAATAACAACAATAATAATAATAATAATTAATAATAATAATAATACTTTCATTTAACCTAACTTAACTTTATACAAAAGCAGATTGCTTTTGACGGTTTTATTTTTAACACTGTCTTACACTACACTTCTTGATGTACAATACAATGCAAAAATGTCAATTTCTGCACAGGGTTAATTTAAAGTTTATCCTGCATCCTCTTTAAAAGTCCAACATTTTTCCCCGTCAGATTTGGACAACCATCTGTTGTCACACCTGCCAGCTTGTCCCATTTCAGTCCTAACATGTCCAAACACGCATTTACCTATGTGAACAAGTCATTACCTGTGGTTGTCCCTTTTAATTGACTGCATGGCTGCCAGCTCCTCAGTAATTTGAAAGTCTGCAGTTATCCCACGTAAGAAGATGAGCAGCTGGGCGGTGTCACGTACATCACAGCTCTCATCCAAAGCCAGCGAAAAACAGTCAAAGTCAGCCGTTCTTTTCGTCAGCTGAAGCTCCAAGTTTCAGGTGTTGTGCCGGATAATGCACCCCCGGCATAGAATGCACCCCCTGATGGGAGTGTTATATCAACTAAAGCCCACACTTAAAGTTTCCACGTGCTATTTATAAGAAGCCAAAAGTGCAAACACTATAATGTTCGTGTTGGAGGAGTTGTGAATGAATGAAATATGAAATCCGTGCTGCAGTCTGCAGGTGTACCTAATGTTGTGGCCCAGCAGCGACCTCAGCACGGATTTCATAATTCATTCATTCACAACTCCTCCAACACGAACATTATTGTTTTTGCACTTTTGGCTTCTTATTAAATATTTTTTTTAAATAGATTCAGTCTTGCACGTGGAAAGTTTAAGTGTGGACTTTAGTTTATACAACACTCCCGTCAGGGGGTGCATTCTACGCCGGGGGTGCATTATCCGGCACGAGCATTATCAGCGCAACAGAGTCCAATAAGCACTCCTAAATAAACTTCCGTCAGAAAACGCCTTACTTTTTCTGGCGATTTTGTGAGAAATGACGAAACTTGTCCTGATGGCTGCATCTCTGGGGGTGTGAAATATGGCAAAAAGTCCTTGTTGGGTTTGCAGTTTTACCATCAACGCATCAGCCTCCTTTGCACGCGCTTCATCACACTGATTCCGGTATTTTTCCTCGTGCTTCGTCATGTAGTGGCGATTCAAATTATATTCTTCAAACACAGCAACCTGTGTACCACAAATTAAGCACACAGCTTTACCTTTAATTTATGTAAAGAAATACTTGGCAGTCCATGTCTTGTTGAAAACACGCCATTCGTCATCAACTTTTCTCTTTTTAGCGTCTCATCACTTGTCGCTGTGCACCTTCACTCACAGGTTACACCCGGACATACGTCCATAAATAACACTTTTCAAAATAAAAGCAGCACAGTTGTATTGCGCGCACGACATAGATGTTTTTTTTAAACTTTATTTTGTAATTTGTGATTGCCGCTGTTCACATTCACTCACACGCATACGTCCACACGGAAGTAATACAAATAACGCTTTTCAAAACAAAAGCAGCACCGTTGTATTGCACAGCTATAAAAAAATGTTTTAGTTATTGAATGCTCAAAATGATCTATGATGTTTTAGAAAACGAAAAATTTAGGTCACAATGGACTCTGGACTGTCTCAGATTTTTACAAAAACGTGTAAATTAGTTAATTGATTTTGTTGTTTACGTTAAATCTGGGACTGTAAATTGTCTTAGACCTCTATCTTACATGGGACTCTAACTTGTCTCAGATTGTTACAAAAATATAAATTGGTTATGATTACTCGGCTGATCGCTGCAAAGGAAGTATAAAAAAACAAACAAAAAAACATTTTGACTTCATTTAGTTGTACTTTTTAGCCTGATGGAATCTGATCACGATGCTAACACATGAAATCAATCTGATACTGTGTGCTGTGTCGGGCTCATTAGCGAGCCAAACCCTTGTGCACCCGCGCCTCTTTGCGCATAATTAATTCGACTGATTGGTGCCTGAGACAACCTGTGGATAACTTTCTTTTCCATCGCGCCCGTGGCTCCACGTTGGTTGCAAAGCAAAACGATGAGTCGAGGTCACATGCACACGTTCAGACGCTGGTTCTTGTGCGCATGTTGATGACCTCACAGCGTCAATACCTCTACATCTTGATTGCTTGTTATATTTTATCTTCGTCATGCTTGAGAGAGTCATTTGACGTATGCGCATTTGCCACTTTATTATGTACACCTGCACAATCTAATGAGAAGATTTGAGACAAAATGCTGCCTTTACAAAATGATAACACTCAGTTTTGACTGATACAATTTGGGAATGTTGCTCTATGTGAGGGTCAAAATATTAGAAATGGGTGTCATATGATAAATATATGGTGAAAGAATAGCTTTCTGTTAATGTCAATCAAAAGTAAAGGTTTTCTGATCCGATATTGATATCAGTCCGATATCAGAAAGAAAAAAAAAGTATGGGAGTTTTGGGCTTGCATGTAAAACATGCAATACAAGTAGTGCAGAGTGTTTACTTGTGCAAAACTGGACAGCCAGTTAACATCGGAATGTCTTCCAAGTTGTTGTATTTTAGTCAAGTCATTTACAAAAGGTAAACATTAGAGATGTCCGATAATATCGGACTGCCGATATTATCGGCCGATAAATGCTTTAAAATGTGATATCGGAAATTATTGGTACACGGACGTAGGGAGAAGTACATAGCGCCACTAAACCTTAACGTTACTGCCTATGCGTTCCGGCCCAATCATATATCTACGGCTTTTCACACACACAAGTGAATGCCAACCATACTTGGTCAACAGCCATACAGGTCACACTGAGGGTGGCCGTAAAAAAAACATTAACACTGTTACAAATATGCGCCACACTGTGAACCCACACCATACAAGAATGACAAACACATTTCGGGAGAACATCCGCACCGTAACACAACATAAACACAACAGAACAAATACCCAGAACCCCTTGCAGCACTAACTCTTCCGGGACGCGACAATATACACCCCCCCGCTACCCCCTACCTCAACCCCGCCCACCTCAACCTCCTCATGCTCTCTCAGGGAGGGCATGTCCCAAATTCCAAGCTGCTGTTTTGAGGCATGTTAAAAAAAAATAATGCACTTTGTGACTTCAATAATAAATATGGCAGTGCCATGTTGGCATTTTTTTTCCATAACTTGAGTTGATTTATTTTGGAAAACCTTGTTACATTGTTTAATGCATCCAGCGGGGCATCACAACAAAATTAGGCATAATAATGTGTTAATTCCACGACTGTATATATCGGTATCGGTTGATATCGGAATCGGTAATTAAGAGTTGGACAATATCGGGATATCGGCAAAAAAGCCATTATCGGACATCTCTAGTAAACATGGTAGGCTATGTGCTTAGCAGCTACACAACAGCTAAGCACACAATAGCACACAAGCGAGACATACATAAGTGTTTGCAATTGAACAAGACGTTTGTCAATAAAAAACAGTTTCAAATAATTACAGTTGCATTTTACTTACGCATACAAAGTCTTCAAGGCAGAAGCGTATTAGAAATATTCAGTAACAAACATGTCCACATCATTCAACTTACTGGGTCATGAATTATTCTGGCCACAAGGTGTAGCCAAAAAACAATTACCACTCCACATTTGTCGCGTTCGAGTTGCATTGTGGTTGTGATCCCAAAATGCAGGATGACAGAAAGCAAATTGCAGGTAGGAAGGGTCCTTTAATTCTCAAGTCAGGCGAAAATACAAAAAAAAGTGTGCCAACAAGAGTTGAATGTGAGGGATAAGGTAAAACTTATAGAAAGTCTTGACATAGCATGAATACTAGAAATGTATCAAACAAGGCATTAGCGTAGCGCTAACCAGACGCGTAACAGTCGCCATTGGCGAACATTGGACCTACAAAGAAGGTGGCCGATGTGGTTTTAAGACGGGGCATTATTGAGATTAGCTGCAGATGTGTGTCCTAATCACCAACCAGAGGCTGGTGTGTAACCCTCAGCGCTCCTTGCAACTGGAAAGTAAACAAGAGAAAGGACTAGGAGCGCTGGCAACATAAACATACACTGAACATAGAAAAAAATAATAAGAAACACAAAACAAGACATGACCTGCAGTGACAGGTCATGACAACTTCCCCTTAAAGGCCTACTGAAACCCACTACTACCGACCACGCAGTCTGATAGTTTATATATCAATGATGAAATCTTAACATTGCAACACATGCCAATACGACCGGGTTAGCTTACTAAAGTGCAATTTTAAATTTCGCGCTAAATATCCTGCTGAAAACGTCTCGGTATGATGACGCCGGCACGTGACGTCACGGATTGTAGAGGACATTTTGGGACAGCATGGTGGCCAGCTATTAAGTCGTCTGTTTTCATCGCAAAATTCCACAGTATTCTGGACATCTGTGTTGGTGAATCTTTTGCAATTTGTTCAATGAACAATGGAGACAGCAAAGAAGAAAGCTGTAGGTGGGAAGCGGTGTATTGCGGGCGGCTGCAGCAACACAAACACAGCCGGTGTTTCATTGTTTACATTCCCGAAAGATGACAGTCGAGCTTTACCATTGGCCTGTGGAGAACTGGGACAACAGAGACTCTTACCAGGAGGACTTTGAGTTGGGTGCGCAGACGCGGTACCGTGAGTACGCAGCTGCGGCTTCCAAACATTAGATTGTTTGCCCGTACGTGCGTGCCGCTATGTGCATGTCACGTACGTAACTTTGGGGAAATATATGTGCTTTATGAACTTTGGGGAGGTGAACGGTACTTTGGGCTGTGGGATTGAGTGTGTTGTGCAGGTGTTTGAGTTGTATTGGCGGGTTATGTGGACGGTAGAGGGGAGGTGTTTGTTATGCGGGATTAATTTGTGGCATATTAAATATAAGCCTGGTTGTGTTGTGGCTAATAGAGTATATATATGTCTTGTGTTTATTTACTGTTTTAATCATTCCCAGCTGAATATCAGGTCCCACCCGCCTCTCACAGCATCTTCCCTATCTGAATCGCTCCCACTGCCCTCTAGTCCTTCACTTTCACTTTCCTCATCCACAAATCTTTCATCCTCGCTCAAATTAATGGGGAAATCGTCGCTTTCTCGGTCCGAATCGCTCTCGCTGCTGGTGGCCATGATTGTAAACAATGTGCATATGTGAGGAGCTCCACAACCTGTGACGTCACGCTACTCGTCTGCTACTTCCGGTACAGGCAAGGCTTTTTTATCAGGGACCAAAAGTTGCGAACTTTATCGTCGATGTTCTCTACTAAATCCTTTCAGCAAAAATATGGCAATATTGCGAAATGATCAAGTATGACACATAGAATGGACCTGCTATCCCCGTTTAAATAAGAAAATCGCATTTCAGTAGGCCTTTAAAGACGGTATAAGTCCATTCCAGACGGATAATAATAAATAGGTTAGTGTTTTTCATACTTGCAGTTGTTCTCTGTTGAAGTATTTTGTTTACTTGATCAAACCTTTTAAAAAAAATTAGCACACTACAACATAATAATATTGAATCAATATCGGCATCGGCCAAATGACAAGGTTCCAAAAGTTGCATTGGGACACTTAGGATCAAAAGTGAGGGCTGTTATCTTTGTGAAGGGACAACTGTTGGATCTTATTAGATATTGTTTAGTGTATGAACACTAAACAAAATGAAAGTTCTACAAAGCTTAACTCGACCCAGCAGATGTTTTTTTTTCTTGGTCATAAAAGTTGTCCAGTTTAATTTGGGTATACAAGTCAATTCCTCAGACGTGCGCGGTTGAACAGCAGGCGTTTTTCATCATTTCAGCAAGCTTCTCATCACATTCCCACACGCCCATTTCCCGCGTCTAATTCAATTATTGTCTGCTCAGCTGGTAACGCCGTGAAAAGGAAGCAATCGAGGAAGCGTCTCATCATCCAGATGCCTTCCAACGGAGGCCAGGACTGTCCCGAGCTGCTGGAGGAGGAGAGAGACTGCCAGCTCCCGGAATCATGTCCAGGCTTCAGGTCTGTGCCGCCAGGGAGCACACACACATGACACACTCTGTGCCTTTTTAAATTCAGGGTTAATTGCATTTAAAGCGTATTAGGAAACAGCTGCTGTGTTTTATTTATTTTTTGGTGCATTTACTCAATCGCCACTTCATTAGGAGGATCAAATATTTGGCCTGGACACAGATAATTATTTGACGTATTGTACTGTACCATACTGAGAGCTTTTACTAACATTCAGCTTGACGATATATTGACCTACACATTATTGAGACCAAATGATGTCATGGTTATATAATGATCAATCAGCAATCGGATTTGACAAAACCTCATCGAGCTGGATGCAATCTTACTTGAAGGGGAGGAAACAGGTGGTTGAGGTGAACGGCACCGTGTCCCCCCCACCCCCTCTCAGTGAGCTGTGGAGTCCCCCAAGGCAGTATATTGGGGCCTTTACTGTTCCTAGTATACATAAACGACTTGTCATCAGCATGCGACTGTGAATTGTTCTTGTTTGCGGATGACTCGGCCCTGCTGGTATCAGACAAGGACAAAACACAGGTGGAGAAAATCCTCAGTGCTGAACTCTGTAGAACTTGCACCTGACAACAAGCTATCCATACACTTGGGTAAAACAGAATCCATCCTGTTTGGGTCCCACATCAACCTTAAGAAAGTCAGTGACTTCACTATAAAAGTGGGTGACATTGTTATCACCAGGAAAGATGAGGTCACCTACCTAGGGTCCATTCTAGAGGCTAATCTTTCCTGTGATAAAATGGCAACCAAGGTAATCAAAAAGGTCAACCAATGAACAAGATTTCTCTATAGAATCTCTCTCTGGTCAACAAAAGCCCCATGAGGGTTCTGGCGGGAACTCTCGTTCAACCCTTTTTCGATTACGCATGCACCTTCTAGTACCCTAGCACCTCCAAAACCCTCAAATCTAGACTCCAAACATCCCAGAACAAGCTAGTCAGATTACTTCTAGACCTCCACCCCACATCACACCTCACTCCTACCCACTTCTCCAAAGTGGGCTGGCTCAGGGTGGAGGACAGAGTAAAACAACTTGCACTGAGCCTAGTCTATAAAATCCGCTACATCTCCCAGATACCGAAGTACATGTCAAACTACTTCCTTAACGTAAATGACCGCCATAACCACAACACCAGGGGGAGCTCTACTAACCACGTTAAACCCAGATTCCGATCTAACAAAGGTCTTAACTCATTCTCTTTCTATGCCACATCAATGTAGAATGCGCTCCCAACAGGTGTAAAAGAAAGGGCATCTCTATCCTCCTTCAAAACCGCAATAAAAGTACACCTCCAGGCAACTTCAACCCTAAACTAACACCCTCCCCGGATTGTTGTTAATAATCAAATGTAAACAATCAAATGCAGATATTTTTCTTATGCCTTCTGATCTCTCTCTCTCTCTCTCTCTCTCTCTCTCTCTCTCTCTCTCTCTCTCTCTCTCTCTCTCTCTCTCTCTCTCTCTCTCTGTCTCTCTCTCTCTCTCTCTCTCTCTCTCTCTCTCTCTCTCTCTCTCTCTCTCTCTCCCCCCACTACTTGCCGTACATATCCTACCAAGTCAGACCTACACTGTTTCAATATATTTCTCTGTTCTCAATTGTTGATGACTGATGATAACAACCAAACCTAACGCCCCCCCATCTCCACACCCCGTATTGTAAATAATTCAATGTATACACCCTGATGATTATCTTGTGTGATGACTGTATTATGATGATAGTATATATCTGTATCATGAATCAATTTAAGTGGACCCCGACTTAAACAAGTTGAAAAACTTATTCGGGTGTTACCATTTAGTGGTCAATTGTACGGAATATGTACTTCACTGTGCAACCTACTAATAAAAGTCTCAATCAGTCAATCAATAATGCAAGTGTACCCTTTCAAATGCAATAAACATATTTTTATCATATATTTAACATTTCAATTGAAATGAAAACCTAAAATATCCAGGTTAAATAAAATAAATACAATTTATATTAAAAAAAAATTATAAAAAAAATAGCAAGATTTTGCATTTTAATAAAAATCACAACCAAAAGCAATACAAAATGATTTTGTCTCTGTTGAGGTGGGGATGGGAGACCTGTTATGTTGTACAGGAGGAAGGAGACGGCACAGACAGGAGGGGCGTAGTTTAACTCTATTTTATTTATATATATATATATATATATAAATACAATAATAATATTACTAAACAAGGGAATGGAGTGTGTGAACTAATCCAAAAGTGTGTAAATGTGTGGGAATTAACTGTTGAGTGTTACCGTGAGTGTTGATGTTTTGAGGACTTAAAATGGCTGCCAGTCGTGTATTTCCACCATCAAAATATTTTTTTGGAAGAAGAATTGTTGATTGATGACTGTGGTGTTCTTAGTGTCATAGTGTGTGAAGTTAGTATGTTCCAATAGCAGCAGAAGTGCACTTTTTGGAGAGCTGTATTATTTTCAGTTTTGTGCCCAAGGGACTGATTTTATTTAACACTATATTATTATTTATACACCTATAGTGATCACAGAGACAGGTTGTTTTTGTGTTACTATATATATTTGTTTTTCTGAAAAATTCCACTTAATATACTTTGGGTAACAACAGTCAATATTTTTTTTTTTTTTTTTTAGAGGGGTAACAGTCAATATTTCCATCCATCCATCCATTTTCTACCGCTTATTCCCTTTTGGGGTCGCGGGGGGCGCTGGAGCCTATCTCAGCTACAATCGGGCGGAAGGCGGTGTACACCCTGAACAAGTCGCTACCTCATCGCAGGGCCAACACAGATAGACAGACAACACACTCACATTCACACACTAGGGCCAATTTAGTGTTGCCAATCAACTTATCCCCAGGTGCATGTCTTTGGAGGTGGGAGGAAGCCGGAGTACCCGGAGGGAACCCACGCAGTCACGGGGAGAACATGCAAACTCCACACAGAAAGATCCCGAGCCCGGGATCGAACCCAAGACTACTCAGGACCTTCGTATTGTGAGGCGGATGCACTAACCCCTCTTCCACCGTGCTGCCCAGTCAATATTTATTTTATTTTATTTTTTCCTTATAAAATAAAAGTGAGCTTTTGTTAAACCAAATATTGTGTTTTTTTCTATATACAACAACCTATCTGGATTCGATAAGAGAATCGATAAGGAATCGGTTCGATAAGAGGATTCGATAATGGGCTCGAACTCGATAATTTCTTATCAAACATCATCCCTAATGAAGGAAAGAAGAAAGTGAATGAATGTTTAGAACTGAATAAATTTACATATGCATTAAAAAAAAAAAAAAAAAATTGTATTTACCGTATTTTTCGGATTATAAATCAGTTTTTTTCATAGCTTGGCCGGGGGTGCGAGTTATACTCTGGAGCGATTTATGTGTGAAATTATTAACACATTACCGTAAAATATGAAATAATATTATTTAGCTCATTCACGTAAGAGAACACACACGTCAACTAATAAAAATTTGGCGGGGGTGGGTCATGGCAGACTTGCATTATGGAAAAAAAAGATGCTACCTGCTACTACTTCCGTACCTATGAAAATTGATCAGGAGTGACAGATTGTTTGGTAAACGTATAGCATGTTCTATATGTTATAGTTATTTGAATGACTCTTACCATAATATGTTACGTTAACATACCAGGCACGTTCTCAGTTGGTTATTTATGCGTCATATAACGTACACTTATTCAGCCTGTTGTTCACTATTCTTTATTTATTTTAAATTGCCTTACAAATGTCTATTCTTGGTGTTGGATTTTATCAAATACATTTCCCCAAAAAATGCAACTTATACTCTAGTCCAGGGGTCACCAACCTTTTTGAAACCAAGAGCTACTTCTTGGGTACTGATTAATGCGAAGGCCTACCAGTTTGATACACACTTAAATAAATTGCCAGAAATAGCCAATTTTCTCAATTTACCTTTAACTCTATGTTATTATTAATAATTAATGATATTTATCTTTGTGGAAACACTGATCATTTTAATGATTTCTCACAATAAATATATATAGAAACAGATAAATATCAATATGCAACACTTTATTTTTAGTGCACATTTTTCAAATTGAACATTTTCAAATGATCACTTCTAAGACAGTCTTGTGAAATCACAACATCCCATTTTAACTCGCTAGCCACTAACATTTTTATAAAAGAGGAGAAAACACGAAAAAAATAAATTACATTTTGAAATATAGTTTATCTTCAATTTCGACTCTTTAAAATTCAAAATTCAACCGAAAAAAAGAAGAGAAAAACTAGCTAATTTTAATCTTTTTGAAAAAATTAAAAAAAGAATTTATGGAACATCATTTGTAATTTTTCCTGATTAAGATTAATTTTAGAATTTTGATGACATGTTTTGAATAGGTTAAAATCCAATCTGCATTTTGTTAGAATATATAACAAATTGGACCAAGCTATATTTCTAACAAAGACAAATCATTATTTCTTCTAGATTTTCCAGAGCAAAAATTTTAAAAGAAATTCTAAAGACTTTGAAATAAGATTTAAATTTGATTCTACAGATTTTCTAGGTTTGCCAGAATAATTTTTTTGAATTTTAATCATAATAAGTTTGAAGAAATATTTCACAAATATTCTTCGTCGAAAAAACAGAAGCTAAAATGAACAATTAAATTAAAATGTATTTATTATTCTTTACAATAAAACATTTTTTTTACTTGAACATTGATTTCAATTGTCAGGAAAGAAGAGGAAGGAATTTAAAAGGTAAAAAGGTATATGTGTTTAAAAATCCTAAAATCATTTTTAAGGTTGTATTTTTTTCTCTAAAATTGTCTTTCTGAAAGTTATAAGAAGCAAAGTAAAAAAAATAAATGAATGTATTTAAACAAGTGAAGACCAAATCTTTAAAATATTTTCTTGGATTTTCAAATTCTATTTGACTTTTGTCTCTCTTAGAATTAAAAATGTCGAGCAAAGCGAGACCAGCTTGCTAGTAAATAAATACAATTTAAAAAATAGAGGCAGCTAACTGGTAAGTGCTGCTATTTGAGCTATTTTTAGAACAGGCCAGCGGGCGACTCATCTGGTCCTTACGGGCGACCTGGTGCCCGCGGGCACCGCGTTGGTGACCCCTGCTCTAGTGCGACTTATATATGTTTTTTTCCTTCTTTATTATGCATTTTCGGCCGGTGCGACTTATACTCCGGAGCGATTTATAATCCGAAGAATACGGTATTTGTTATCACGTTTATGACAACCTTTTTCCAAAACACAATATAGAATGTGAGATTTAACAGGATAATGCATACATTTATCCTTTGTTTTCAAAACGGTTACAAACAAGTGGGACACCAAAAATGTACTGTGGGACCCCATTATTATGACTTGATGGGGTCCCTGGGACCCCATTTTGAAAATTCCTAGCGCCAAATCTGATAGAGTAACGGTGCGTGCAAAACAGCAGCTGGCTGGTTGTAATACTAATCAAATATCTTCCTAGGAGCCCGAGATAATGCAAGGCCCGTGGGCTAGATCCGGCCCCCGGTCCTTGACTTTGACATCCCTGCTGTAGATGCTGGCAAAGTTATCAAGTTAGTTTTCATTTATCGTTTGAGTAATCAAATATTGACCAAGGTCTCCCCAATGTGGTGACTTCTAAAAAGACAATAATTAAAATTGATAACTAATTTTGTGTTCGTTTTAAAAGGCTTTATGAATAAAGATGGTATGGTATCGAAAGCAAACTAATAACTTTCTTCATCTTCATTCTCTCGCCTTGCAATGACTCATTCGATTAAAAAAGATTAATCTGATGACTTTATTTATCTTCATCGCCTCGCACCTCTGGAAATATCTGCAGTGTGTGTGTAAGTTGCGTGCGTGTGCGTACACAGTATTAATAGAAGCGTGGCGGCGCTGGCGTCTGTCTTGTTTACGTCGCTGTTGGCAGGTGTAATAAAAAGTGATGCGTGCAAAGGGACGTGTGGCGAGATGACTAATTAAGTTACATTCATGCGGCGTGCGACTTTTATTGGGGCTGTTTGTACAGATGCTCACGGCGGTGTGGTACACCTCTATGCTTTGTATTCATCACAAACTTCACAATCAAGTGCTAAGTGGGTCCAGTAGTCACCCTTTCCACAAATAGGTACATTCAAGCTAAGAATTGGTACTTTTCACATTTAAACTGATACGGTACCGTTTCCTGGTACCTGGGAATCAATACTGGTTTGATTGATTGAGACTTTTATTAGTAGATTGCACAGTACAGTACATATTCCGTACAATTAACCACTAAATGGTAACACCCGAATAAGTTTTTCAACTTGTTTAAGTCGGGGTCCACGTTAATCAATTCATGGTACAAATATATACTATCAGCATAATACATTCATCACACAAGTTAATCATCAGAGTATATACATTGAATTATTTACATTATTTACAATCCGGGGGGTGGGATGTGGACGGGCGGGGGGGTTAGGTTTGGTTGATATCAGCACTTAAAGGCCTACTGAAATGCGATTTTCTTATTTAAACGGGGATAGCAGGTCCATTCTATGTGTCATACTTGATCATTTCGCGATATTGCCATATTTTTGCTGAAAGGATTAAGTAGAGAACATCGACGATAAAGTTCACAACTTTTGGTCGCTGATAAAAAAAGCTTTGCCTGTACCGAAAGTAGCAGACGAGTAGCGTGACGTCACAGGTTGTGGAGCTCCTCACATCTGCACATTGTTTACAATCATGGCCACCAGCAGCGAGAGCGATTCGGACCGAGAAAGCAACGATTTCCCCATTAATTTGAGCGAGGATGAAAGATTTGTGGATGAGGAAAGTGAGAGTGAAGGACTAGAGGGCAGTGGGAGCGATTCAGATAGGGAAGATGCTGTGAGAGGCCGGTGGGACCTGATATTCAGCCGGGAATGACTAAAACAGTAAATAAACACAAGACGTATATATATACTCTATTAGCCACAACACAACCAGGCTTATATTTAATATGCCACAAATTAATCCCGCATATTAAACACCTCCCCCCTCCCGTCCATATAACCCGCCAATACAACTCAAACACCAGCACAACACACTCAATCCCACAGCCCAAAGTACCGTTCACCTCCCCAAAGTTCATACAGCACATATATTTCCCCAAAGTCCCCAAAGTTACATACGTGACATGCGCATAGCGGCACGCACGTACGGGCAAGCGATCAAATGTTTGGAAGCCGCAGCTGCATGCGTACTCACGGTACCGCGTCTGCGCATCCAACTCAAAGTCCTCCTGGTAAGAGTCTCTGTTGTCCCAGTTCTCCACAGGCCAATGGTAAAGCTTGACTGTCATCTTTCGGGAATGTAAACAATGAAACACCGGCTGTGTTTGTGTTGCTGCAGCCGCCCGCAAAACACCGCTTCCCACCTACAGCTTTCTTCTTTGCTGTCTCCATTGTTCATTGAACAAATTGCAAAAGATTCCCCAACACAGATGTCCAGAATACTGTGGAATTTTGCAATGAAAACAGACGACTTAATAGCTGGCCACCATGCTGTCCCAAAATGTCCTCTACAATCTGTGACGTCACGCGCAGGCGTCATCATACCGAGACGTTTTCGGCAGGATATTTCGCGCAAAAATTAAAATTGCACTTTAGTAAGCTAACCCGGCCGTATTGGCATGTGTTGCAATGTTAAGATTTCATCATTGATATATAAACTATCAGACTGCGTGGTTGGTAGTAGTGGGTTTCAGTAGGCCTTTAACAATAATATAATCTGAGAAATGGACATTGAAACAGTGTAGGTCTGACTTCGTAGGATATGTACAGCGAGCAGTGAACATAGTGAGCTCAGAAAGCATAAGAACAAGTATATACATTTGATTATTTACATTTGATTAATACAATCTGGACCCCAAAGGGAATAAGCGGAAGAAAATGGATGGATGGATAATACAATCCGGGGAGGTGGGATGTGGTGGGGGGAGGGTGTTAGTCTAGGGTTGTAGTTGTCTGGAGGTGTTCTTTTAGTGCAGCTTTGAAGGAGGATAGAGATGCACTTTCTTTTACACCTGTTGGGAGCGCATTCCATATTGATGTGGCATAGAAGGAGAATGAGTTAAGACCTTTGTTAGATCGGAATCTGGGTTTAACGTGGTTTGTGGTGTTGTGGTTATGGCGGTCATTTATGTTATGGAAGTAGTTTGACATGTATTTCGGTATCAGGGAGGTGAAGCGGATTTTATAGACTAGGCTCAGTGCAAGTTGTTTTACTCTGTCCTCCACCCTGAGCTAGCCCACTTTGGAGAAGTTGGTAGGAGTGAGGTGTGATCTGGGGTGGAGGTCTAGAAGTAACCTGACCAGCTTGTTCTGGGATGTTTGGAGTCTAGATTTGAGGATTTTGGAGGTGCTGGGGTACCAGGACTTTCATGCGTAATCGAAAAAGGGTTGAATGAGAGTTCCCGCTAGAATCTTCAAGGTACTCAACGATACCAATTTCCGGTACATTTGTGTGGTCATATGGTAATACATTCTAATTTGTTTAATAATACAATCTCAGTTTCAATAGTGAGCAGATAACTGTGCTGTCCAAATCTTGTTTTCTTTCACTTCTGAGTCTCATTTGCAAGTATGCATTAATTTCAGTTTGTCCTCGGTGTGTTGCTGTAGTCAGGAAGTAGTCTTTGCCATTAAGTTGAACCTTTCTACTCTTTTTTTGAGTCCTGCAAAGTGTTTATACTATCACCTATTGGAGTGTACCGTGCATCTTCGTTGTAGTATTTATTACCAAATTTGGATATGCTAATCAGTAGCATGTGTATAGCATATCCAATGTAAATTAGCATCGAGCTAGTGCATTTTGAAATCCACAAAGAAGAGGAAGGCTAGTATGTAGGACACCAAAGGGCCATTATCTGTCCACCAATCAACACAACACACAACAAGAAAAGGGAGCCCCGAAGACGCCATCAAAGTTGATCTTTGTTCCCTTTTAAACCGCCAAGTAATCAAATCCAGTTTCTCCCATTTTTGTTGCTGCTGAAGTGTCCTTGGGCAAGAAACTTTGCCCACCTGCTCCCTGTGCCGCTCACACTGGTTTAAATGTAGCTTAAAAATGAATGTTATGGGTTCCGCAATGTAAAGCGCTTTGAGTACCCAGAGAAAAAGCGCTACATAAATATAATTCACTTCACATTGAATTAGGAAGCTGTCAATCATGCCAAGATGATCTTGGTAGTCACTTGTGTTGCCAGGTATTTCGACAATAATAACTATGTGTTGACTAATTTTTTGTACAAGCTGTACATTGACTATTATATTTTCCAGGCTATTGAGCGCACTTGTATTTTAGCCACGCCCACCAATTTTTTTAAATAAATAAATATGTTATACTATACTCTCGGCAGGGTCCTTGAGGGTGCATGGGAGTTTGCCCAACCAGTCTACATGTGTTTTGTGGACTTGGAGAAGGCATTCGACCGTGTCCCTCGGGAAGTCCTGTGGGGAGTGCTCAGAGAGTATGGGGTATCGGACTGTCTGATTGTGGCAGTCCGCTCCCTGTATGCTCAGTGCCAGAGCTTGGTCCGCATTGCCGGCAGTAAGTCGGACACGTTTCCAGTGAGGGTTGGACTCCGCCAAGGCTGCCCTTTGTCACCGATTCTGTTCATAACTTTTATGGACAGAATTTCTAGGCGCAGTCAAGGTGTTGAGGGGATCTGGTTTGGTGGCTGCAGGATTAGGTCTTTGCTTTTTGCAGATGATGTGGTCCTGTTGGTTTCATCTGGCCAGGATCTTCAGCTCTCACTGGATCGGTTCGCAGCCGAGTGTGAAGCGACTGGGATGAGAATCAGCACCTCCAAGTCCGAGTCCATGGTTCTCGCTCGGAAAAGGGTGGAGTGCCATCTCCGGGTTGGGGAGGAGATCTTGCCCCAAGTGGAGGAGTTCAAGTACCTCGGAGTCTTGTTCACGAGTGAGGGAAGAGTGGATCGTGAGATCGACAGGCGGATCGGTGCGGCGTCTTCAGTAATGCGGACGCTGTATCGATCCGTTGTGGTGAAGAAGGAGCTAAGCCGGAAGGCAGAGCTCTCGATTTACCGGTCGATCTACGTTCCCATCCTCACCTATGGTCATGAGCTTTGGGTTATGACCGAAAGGACAAGATCACGGGTACAAGCGCCCCGGGTGGCGGGGCTCTCCCTTAGAGATAGGGTGAGAAGCTCTGCCATCCGGGGGGAGCTCAAAGTAAAGCCGCTGCTCCTCCACATCGAGAGGAGCCAGATGAGGTGGTTCGGGCATCTGGTCAGGATGCCACCCGAACGCCTCCCTAGGGAGGTGTTTAGGGCACGTCCGACCGGTAGGAGGCCACGGGGAAGACCCAGGACACGTTGGGAAGACTATGTCTCCCGGCTGGCCTGGGAACGCCTCGGGGTCCCACAGGAAGAGCTGGACGAAGTGGCTGGGGAGAGGGAAGTCTGGCCTTCCCTGCTTAGGCTGCTGCCCCCGCGACCCGACCTCGGATAAGCGGAAGAAGATGGATAGATGGATGGATGTTTACATATATCAGCCACACCAGACTATAAGATGCAGACATATACCGGTACAAACTGTTTCCAAACAGTGCCTGTCACACGGCAGTAAAATGGCTGATCAAACAAAACAGAAGTCATTGTCATGGACCCACTAGCTGCGGAAGCTAGCTTTCCAATCAGCTAAAAAGACTCAATACGGTTACGTATTGGTGAATCTACGAAACTGAAACAATACAAAAATAATGCCATTGTAAGTTAATAACACTTAACACATATTTGTTAATGCTAACAGTGCTAGTTTGATTACACTAGGATAGCACGTACACATATGCATGAAAACACTCCTACAGACATCACACATGGGGGCCTTTAGTAAGTAAGATGTTAGGATTGAGTTCAAGGGTGGACCCCGGGATGCAGAGAATGGAGGCAAGGTATGCGATAACAAATGAAAATATTTAATAAGTCCAAAATGGTAACTAAGGGTGATGGGGCAAAAGTGCACACCATGGGAAATATAACAAAAGTAGTCTCTTTCAGAGGTTGGGGAAGCAAAGGTCAGGACGCACACAGCGTGGCAAAAACTAGTCCTCTCAAAACAAAGTGGCTAGGAAAACAAAAACACAACAAGGTCAATATTACAGAAATATGCGAAGGCAACATACCAGGGAAGCAGAATCAAAGGAGCACATGTCAGAGCGGAGTTCAGGAACAATAACCGGCAGGGACCAGCTGGTGGAGACGCGCTTAAATGCTACCAGGAAGTGATTAGCAGCAGGTGTGCCTCGTTGGGGACAAAAGACTGGGGAAGAAACTGAAAAACCAATAGAGAAGGCAGGAAGAAGACAACAAACATAACATAAGAATTGGTTTAGTTATATTGTAAAACCTACAAACGTTGCTTGGAGTGATGATTGAAGAATCCTTTCGAGCAGAAATGCTATGGACGAATACTTACGGCTCAAGGGACGAAACAGGAAGTACATTTCCAATCCGCAGCACATTCAGTGAGCGAACTTGTCCAAAAGATGGCACCTTAGCACAAACAATAGCACAACTTTTCAGTTTCTCAGTCGGTGTTCTATGAAAACTATTTGTTGAATACAAAACAATATGGCCGTTAGCAAAGACATCCTTAGATTAGCCGCACCGTTTTAAAAGCCACAGAGTTCAAAGCATGGGGGGAAAAGTAGCGGCCTATATAGTCCAGAAAATACGATACTCCAAATGATGTCCTCGTTTTCTATAGTGCTGTCTCTTGTTCAATATAATATTTTCTCGAGTGAGAGAGGTGTAGTCACTTTTGGGAGATTGGCCACTCAATTAATGATTTATGCGATAATTTATGGAGCTGATCCCTCCTAAGCACTCTACACTCATCAGGATTTACACTAACTGATCTTCCCTCTGCAAGCTGAAACTAACCTGAAGTGAAATTATTATCATTACCCAAAGGCACAACAGAAAGCTGCCCAAATGTGCTACGGCATGGATCAGTTCTGTGGGCTTCCTTTGTTCTGAGTAATAAGGTAATGCAAATTGCAGGTTGGCTGACGTGCTTGCTGCTGTGATTCCAGGTGGAAAACCCACAAATGGAGAAAGTGCCAGCTGGTCCCTTGGTTCCTCAGGCAGGACCGGCCTGGCGCTCAGGAGGCCTGTGGGCCGGGGCTTCAAACACGAGGTACACAAACCGAAACCTTTTTTTCCTGCAGAAAACAAAAAAAACAAAAAAACACACCTCATCCTCACCATGCTTCCTGTGACAAAAACTTGCTAAAAGCTCTTGTGTTGTATACACCTCTTTTTGCCTCATCCCTCCCTTAAAGCAAGAGTGAACATTGCACTGCCGACCAGTTAAGTCCGAAAGAGAAAAAGATGATACAGCAGAGATGTCCGATAATATCGGCTGATAAATGCTTTAAAATGTAATATCGAAAATTATCGGTATCAGTTTCAAAATTATCGGTATCAAAAAGTAAAATGTATGACTTTTTTACAAACCCCGTTTCCATATGAGTTGGGAAATTGTGTTAGATGTAAATATAAACGGAATACAATGATTTGCAAATCATTTTCAACCCATATTCAGTTGAATATGCTACAAAGACAACATATTTGATGTTCAAACTGATAAACATTTTTTTTTTTTTGCAAATAATCATTAACTTTAGAATTTGATGCCAGCAACACGTGACAAAGAAGTTGGGAAAGGTGGCAATAAATACTGTTAAAGTTGAGGAATGCTCATCAAACACTTATTTGGAACATCCCACAGGTGAACAGGCAAATGGGGAACAGGTGGGTGCCATGATTGGGTATAAAAGTAGATTCCATGAAATGCTCAGTCATTCACAAACAAGGATGGGGCGAGGGTCACCACTTTGTGAAAAAATGCATGAGCAAATTGTTGAACAGTTTAAGAAAAACCTTTCTCAACCAGTTATTGCAAGGAATTTAAGGATTTCACCATCTACGGTCCGTAATATCATCAAAGGGTTCAGAGAATCTGGAGAAATCACTGCACATAAGCAGCTAAGCCCGTGACCTTCGATCCCTCAGGCTGTACTGCATCAACAAGCGACATCAGTGTGTAAAGGATATCACCACATGGACTCAGGAACACCACAGAATCCCACTGTCAGTAACTACAGTTGATCGCTACATCTGTAAGTGCAAGTTAAAACTCTCCCATGCAAGGCGAAAACCGTTTATCAACAACACCCAGAAACGCCGTCGGCTTCGCTGGACCTGAGCTTATCTAAGATGGACTGATACAAAGTGGAAAAGTGTTCTGTGGTCTGACGAGTCCACATTTCAAATTGTTTTTGGAAACTGTGGACGTCGTGTCCTCCAGACAAAAGAGGAAAAGAAGCATCCGGATTGTTATAGGCGCAAAGTGTAAAATGCAGCATCTGTGATGGTATGGGTGTGTATTAGTGCCCAAGACATGGGTAACTTACGCATCTGTGAAGGCGCCATTAATGATGAAAGGTACATACAAGTTTTGGAGCAACATATGTTGCCATCCAAGCAATGTTACCATGGACGCCCCTGCTTATTTCAGCAAGACAATGCCAAGCCACGCGTTACATCAACGTGGCTTCATAGTAAATGAGTGCGGGTACTAGACTGGCCTGCCTGTAGTCCAGACCTGTCTGCCATTGAAAATGTGTGGCGCATTATGAAGTCTAAAATACCACAACGGAGACCCCCGGACTGTTGAACGACTGAAGCTGTACATCAAGCAAGAATGGGAAAGAATTCCACCTGAGAAGCTTAAAAAATGTGTCGTCTCAGTTCCCAAACGTTTACTGTGTGTTGTTAAAAGGAAAGGCCATGTAACACAGTGGTGAACATGCCCTTTCCCAACTACTTTGGCACGTGTTGCAGCCATGAAATTCTAAGTTAATTATTATTTGAAAAAAATAAATAAAGTTTGAGTTTGAACATCAAATATCTTGTCTTTGTAGTGCATTCAATTGAATATGGGTTGAAAAGGATTTGCAAATCATTGTATTACGTTTATATTTACATCTAACACAATTTCCCAACTCAAATGGAAACGGGGTTTGTAAAACGTCGCTGTGTACACGTACGTAGGGAGAAGTACAGAGCGCCAATAAACCTTAAAGGCACTGCCTTTGCGTGCCGGCCCAATCACATAATATCTACGGCTTTTCACACACACAAGTGAATGCAAGGCATACTTAGTCAACAGCCATACAGGTCACACTGAGGGTGGCCGTATAAACAACTTTAACACTTACAAATATGCGCCACACTGTGAACCCACACCAAACAAGAATGACAAACACATTTCGGGAGAACATCCGCACCGTAACACAACATAAACACAACAGAACAAATACCCAGAACCCCTTGCAGCACTAACTCTTCCGGGACGCTACAATATACACCCCCCCCCCCTGCCCACCTCAACCTCCTCATGCTCTCTCAGGGAGAGCATGTCCCAAATTCCAAGCTGCTGTTTTGAGGCATGTTATAAAAAATAATGCACTTTGTGACTTCAATAATAAATATGGCTGTGCCATGTTGACATTTTTTTTCCATAACTTGAGTTGATTTAGTTTTGAAAACCTTGTTACATTGTTTAATGCATCCAGCGGGGCATCACAACAAAATTAGGCATGATAATGTGTTAATTCCACGACTGTATATATCGGTATCGGTTGATATCGGAATCGGTAATTAAGAGTTGGACAATATCGGAATATTGGCAAAAAATCCATTATCGGACATCTCTATGATACAGTATTATCTGCTCACAGATGCTACCTGGTGGTTGTTCGCCCGAGATAGTCCCATTCCTGAATGCTTCTGTGATCCATCTTCTTCCGCTTATCCGAGGTCGGGTCGCGGGGGCAGCAGCCTAAGCAGGGAAGGCCAGACTTCCCTCTCCCCAGCCACTTCGTCCAGCTCTTCCTGTGGGACCCCGAGGCGTTCCCAGGCCAGCCGGGAGACATAGTCTTCCCAACGTGTCCTGGGTCTTCCCCGTGGCCTCCTACCGGTCGGACGTGCCCTAAACACCTCCCTAGGGAGGCGTTCGGGTGGCATCCTGACCAGATGCCCGAACCACCTCATCTGGCTCCTCTCGATGTGGAGGAGCAGCGGCTTTACTTTGAGCTCCCCCCGGATGGCAGAGCTTCTCACCCTATCTCTAAGGGAGAGCCCCGCCACCCGGCGGAGGAAACTCATTTCGGCCGCTTGTACCCGTGATCTTGTCCTTTCGGTCATAACCCAAAGCTCATGACCATAGGTGAGGATGGGAACGTAGATCGACCGGTAAGGAATTACCTCCTGTTTTTTTTGTTGTTGCTTATTTTCATTTCGGCGTCACAACTGTGAAGAAACATGCTCACGCCTCATCGGATGCCACTGGAGACCCACTTGACAGTTTGGGTCATTTAAGCGCCGTGTTTCCCCTCACCTCGGGCCTCCCGTCATGCATTTTTAACCGAACGTGTCTGCGTGATATTTGGGAGGAGATGCAGCACATCTCAGGCCTCACCTGGAAGCTAAATCTCCACCTGCTTCCACACAATAGACTAGGTTGGCGGGGGGTGGGGGGGCGGCAGTGGCCGTGCCATGTCTTCGTGGGTGGCTTTCATAAAAATCCAATTTCAGAGGTCACGGCGAATGATCAATTTCATTACGTCCCTTCTTCTATAGAGCGCCGTTATTAGCACGTATATTTCATCTTCTTCCTTGCCAGCTTTCATTAGTGTGAAAAGAATCCATTGAAAATGGACGCCTCAGACATTCCCACCGCACTTCTTTGTGCAGCTTTCTGAGATCTTTCGTAGCGCGTGACGTCCATTGAAATTGGCTGCAGCGGGCGGCCGTGTCATTCGTGCGCGGCAAAAACGCAGCGTTTGGTTTCATGACAAGCTCGATTCAGCGGCTCAAAGCTGACCTTGCACACCGATGGGAGAGAAGTCGTCCACAGAGGGACAAGATTGATCTCTCAGCGAAGACTCAGCACGCAGTAATAATAGACGTTATTGAAGGCGCACGAGGCCGCGCCGAGCAAGCCTGGCTCTCGAGGCCTTTTTTGAATTGAGAACCATCTATTTTCATTAACTTTTAAGTCAACCTCTGGAGCTCGTGTGAGGAGTGCAGGATGTCCGAGGGTCTCTGAGGGACGCGAGCTTCTTCTACTTGTCTGAAGCCTTGCAAATTCCCTCCGCTCCTCCACCCTCGCAGTTGGACCAGCCAGCGCTGCGTGGGCTCAAAATGCACCAGTCCAGATTTCAGCTGCCTGCATGACTCTCTTTCATCCAAACATAACCATTTTTCTTAGGAACAATAATAAAACTAACTAGAATGTGAATGCCCTATGTGCACAAGCCGCTGAACCGTCGATACGCGAGAGTAGAACTGTAATAGACTTAGACTTCATTTTTATTGTCATTCAAATTTGAACTTTGCAGTACAGATAAGAACGAAATTTCGTTGCATTGGCTCATGGTAGTGCAGGATAAAAAAGCAATAAGGTGCATGTATAAATAAATAGACTACTGTACAGATAAACACAAACCCCGTTTCCATATGAGTTGGGAAATTGTGTTAGATGTAAATATAAACGGAATACAATGATTTGCAAATAATTTTCAACCCATATTCAGTTGAATATGCTACAAAGACAACATATTTGATGTTCAAATTGATAAACTTTTTTTTTTTTGCAAATAATCATTAACTTTAGAATTTGATGCCAGCAACACGTGACAAAGAAGTTAAAGGTGGCAATAAATACTAAAAAAAAGTTGAGGAATGCTCATCAAACACTTGTTTGGAACATCCCACAGGTGAACAGGCAAATTGGGAACAGGTGCGTGCCATGATTGGGTATAAAAGTAGATTCCATGAAATGCTCAGTCATTCACAAACAAGGATGGGGCGAGGGTCACCACTTTGTCAACAAATGCGTGAGCAAATTGTTGAAGAGTTTAAGAAAAACCTTTCTCAACCAGCTATTGCAAGGAATTTAGGGATTTCACCATCTACGGTCCGTAATATCATCAAAGGGTTCAGAGAATCTGGAGAAATCACTGCAGGTACGCAGCTAAGCCCGTGACCTTCGATCCCTCAGGCTGTACTGCATCAAGAAGCCACATCAGTGTGTAAAGGACATCACCACATGGGCTCAGGAACACTTCAGAAACCCACTGTCAGTAACTACAGTTGGTCGCTACATCTGTAAGTGCAAGTTAAAACTCTCCTATGCAAGGCGAAAACTGTTTATCAACAACACCCAGAAACGCCGTCGGCTTCGCTGGGCCTGAGGTCATATAAGATGGACTGATACAAAGTGGAAAAGTTTTCTGTGGTCAGTCGAGTCCACATTTCAAATTGTTTTTGGAAACTGTGGACGTCGTGTCCTCCGGACCAAAGAGGAAAAGAACCATCCGGATTGTTATAGGTGCAAAGTTGAAAAGCCAGCATCTGTGATGGTATGGGGGTGTATTAGTGCCCAAGACATGGGTAACTTACATATCTGTGAAGGCGCCATTAATGCTGTAAGGTACCTACAGGTTTTGGAGCAACATATGTTGCCATCCAAGCAACGTTACCATGGACGCCCCTGCTTATTTCAGCAAGACAATGCCAAGCCACGTGTTACATCAACGTGGCTTCATAGTAAAAGAGTGCGGGTACTAGACTGGCCTGCCTGTCTCCCATTGAAAATGTGTGGCGCATTATGAAGCCTAAAATACCACAACGGAGACCCCCGGACTGTTGAACAACTTAAGCTGTACATCAAGCAAGAATGGGAAAGAATTCCACCTGAGAAGCTTCAAAAATGTGTCTCCTCAGTTCCCAAACGTTTACTGAGTATTGTTAAAAGGAAAGGCCATGTAACACAGTGGTGAACATGCCCTCTCCCAACTACTTTGGCATGTCTTGCAGCCATGAAATTCTAAGTTAATTATTATTTGCAAAAAGAAAATAAGTTTCTGAGTTTGAACATCAAATATCTTGTCTTTGTAGTGCATTCAATTGAATATGTTTTGAAAAGGATTTGCAAATCATTGTATTCCGTTTATATTTACATCTAACACAATTTCCCAACTCATATGGAAATGGGGTTTATATATTGCACTTTTGCATATGCATCCAGGATTATGGATGTATGTTATATTGTCTTTATATTCCAGCCAGTTGATCCATTTTTGGGGGGAATTGAGGGGATAATTGTGATGCGTTCAAGAGTCTTACGGCCTGAGGGAAGAAGCTGTTACAGAACCTGGAGGTTCTGCTTCGGAGGCTGCGGAACCTCTTTCTAGAGTCCAGCAGTGAAAACAGTCCTTGGTGGGGGTGGGAGGAGTCTCTGCAGATTTTCTGAGCCCTGGTCAGGCAGCGGCTTTTTGCGATCTCCTGGATAGGAGTAATGCTTGATTGTCCAGTGTGAGTTGAGTGTATGGATGTTGGAACGGTTTGAATCAGTTGAGAAATGTGGGATGTGGAGAATTGTGTATACTGCCCATGCATTTTCAATGGGAGGAAATTCCTGGTAATTAGACTTAGACTTAGACTTCCTTTTTATTGTCATTCAAATTTGAACTTTACAGCACAGATAAGAACGAAATTTCGTTACATAAGCTCATGGTAGTGCAGGATAAAAAAGCAATAAGGTGCATATATAAATAAATAAATATAAATATATATATATAAAATAAATAAATATATATAATTTTATATAAATAAATAAATAAATAGATTACTGTACAGATAAATGTATTGCACTTTTTCACATGCGTCCACGTTTTATGGATGCTAAATGTTGGATATGCAGTAGTGAAGTGAATTATATTTATATAGCGCTTTTCTCTAATGACTCAAAGCGCTTTTTTTTTTACATAGTGAAACCCAATATTTAAGTTACATTTAAACCACTGTGGGTGGCACTGGGAACAGGTGGGTAAAGTGTCTTGCCCAAGGACACAACGGCAGTGACTAGGATGGCGGAAGCGGGGATCGAACCTGGAACCCTCAAGTTGCTGGCACGGCCACTCTACCAACCGAGCTATACTGCCCCACAGTAGATTGTATAATGCCCATTCATTGTCAATCGGGAGAGAATTCCAGGAAAACAGGGAATTTTGGGAAAGAGAAAACATGTTCTGCATTCGATATGTCAGAAGAATAGTGTGGGCGTATGGTTGAATGGTTAGAATCGGGTTTAAAAATGGCTCAACATTTTGAGAATTTAGGGCATTGTAGAACTATGAGTACATCCATTCATTTAAATGGGAATTTCCTGGAAATTTCGGGAAAACCGGGAATCTTTGAAAATGTTGATGATAGCACAATTGTCCTGGACACTATAAATGGGTTGGTGTTGGATTTTTTTTGTAATCGGTGGAAAAATGTTGACGTAGTTGACCTACTCAGTGGCCTAGTGGTTAGAGGGTCCGCCCTGAGATCGGTAGGTTGTGAGTTCAAACCCCGGCCGAATCATACCAAAGACTATAAACATGGGACCCATTACCTCCCTGCTTGGCACTCAGCATCAAGGGTTGGAAAATTGATTCCCGGTCGTGGCACCGCTGCTGCCCACTGCTCCCCTCACCTCTCAGGGGGTGATCAAGGGGATGGGTCAAATGCAGAGGGTAATTTCACCACACCTAGTGGTACTTTAACTTAAACTGTAATGGATTTAAATGGGTGAAGGTTTGATTTTTTTTATGCCGATTGAACATTGTTTATAATATCCACAAAGTTGAATGAGCAGGTTGTGTAATATGTGACCATGTTTGTTGAATTTTTGTGCTGGTTGATTTTTTTTCCCCTGCACCATGACTAGGGATTGTTGTTTGGATTGAGTCATATAAGTAAATCCTGTGCATGTATTTTCATTTATGTTCGATTCATAGCCACTGATTTGAATTACTTTTGTTGGCCACTAGATGGCGATAAAATGGTAGTTATCAGACCGCTGAATTTTGTATAAATTGCTTATTGGACTTGACAAATCGAAGACGCCAGCGGGCCATACTTGGTAGTTTGGACACCCCTGTTCTACACATAATAATTCTGTTCAGAAAATGATTGCACAGAATCCCTGAAAATAGACACAAATGCAACAGGATTGAGACAGACTCGAATTAGAGCCATGATTATTTCCGTAAACATTGCAGCAGGTGTGACGTCATGGCGTCATGTCTGCATGCGGGTGGTTAGAGTGTCCGCCCTGAGATCGGTAGGTTGTGAGTTCAAACCCCGGCCGAGTCATACCAAAGACTATAAAAATGGGACCCACTACCTCCCTGCTTGGCACTCAGCATCAAGGGTTGGAATTGGGGGTTAAATCACCAAAAATGATTCCCGGGCGCGGCACCGCTGCTGCCCACTGCTCCCCTCACCTCCCACGGAGTGAATAAGGGGATGGGTCAAATGCAGAGGACAGATTTCACCACACCTAGTGTGTGTGACAATCATTGGTACTTTAACTATAACTTTAACTTTCATGATTCACAGTTGAGCCGAACGTTTTGATACTTCAACATTCCGATCGGATGAACGCTGTGGAGCGTGCCAAACATTTTGCGGCGGAATAATAATAAATACCGTATTTTTCGGAGTATAAGTCGCACCGGAGTATAAGTCGCACCTGCCGAAAATGCATAATAAAGAAGGAAAAAAACATATATAAATCGCACTGGAGCCCGGCCAAACTATGAAAAAAACTGCGACTTATAGTCCGAAAAATACGGTAGATTATTTTTTTGATATAGAAGGCAAAAAAAGATGGACTGCGACTAGGTATTAGGGCTGAGCGATTAATAGACATCAAGGTTTTAATTAGTGCGATAAATACCGCTGTCACCGCCATTTGAGTGACAGACATGTTCGCCAATCAGAACTGTCGAGCCTTGGGTTTGTTCGTCTCTCGCTTCAAAAAGGGAGAAAGAGGTCTCACTCTGTTCATCGCTCTCAGCACCAGGAAGCACAGAGAGTCTCGCTTCTCGCGACTCACCGCAAAGTGACAAAAAATTGAGTAGGGAAAAAACAAAACTGTCCAAAGCCAAGTGTCCCATTGTGGGAATATTTCAGCTTCAGAATAGATGAGCGATATGAGCTCATCAACGCGGTCAAACTAGCGTGATCATGTGATGGCATCAAACAAAAAGACGATGTCCGACCTCGTTTTTCAACTGGGAACAAAACAAAAAAAAGAACTTTAAGATATACTTGCCAACCTTGAGACCTCCGATTTTGGGAGGTGGGGGGTGGCGGGGGCGTGGTTAAGAGGGGAGGAGTGTATTTACAGCTAGAATTCTTATATATATATATATATATATATATATATATATATATATATATATATATATATATAAGAAATACTTGACTTTCAGTGAATTCTAGCTATAAATATATATTTATTTTATTATATATACAGTATATATATACAATATATATATATATATGTATGTATGTATATATATATATATATATATATTAGAGATGCGCGGTTTGCGGGCACAACCGCGGAGTCCGCGGATTATCCGCGTATCGGGCGGATGAAATTTAAAAAAATTAGATTTTATCAGCGGGTCGGGTCGGGTCGGGCGATTGAAATAAAAAAAAATTAGATTTTAAATAGATTCAGGCGGGTGGCAGTTAAACCAATTCGGAAATATATATACATAGTTAAATGTTGTTACCCACATACGAAAAACGAGCAGGCACCTGCTGCATATGCCACAACAGAAGAAAAAAAAAAAAAGAGATGGACACTTTTACGGAGCGGAGAAGGCCCCCGACGCCTCGCCGGGGTCCGGGACCGAGGCCCCTTCCCCCGAGAGGGCCCCACCGGGAGCCGTAGCTGAGGCGATCCGCGAGAAGGGCCCGACGCACGTCCAGGGTCACCACCGCGCCCACCGCACCGACACCCCGCCTCGTCCGCCTTCGCCGCGGCCGGCGTCACGCGCAGCAGGTAAGCAGCTTACCTGCCCGCCACCCCCGTGGCCGGGGGCTCGTAACAGGGGTCACTCCGCGCGCTCCGCCCGCGCAGCTTACCTGCCCGCCACCC
This sequence comes from Nerophis lumbriciformis, assembly GCF_033978685.3. Taxonomy (NCBI): domain Eukaryota; kingdom Metazoa; phylum Chordata; class Actinopteri; order Syngnathiformes; family Syngnathidae; genus Nerophis; species Nerophis lumbriciformis. The sequence continues at coordinate 46,372,802 of NC_084551.2, forward strand.
CTGTTGCCGGGGGCGCGTAACAGGGGTCACTCCGCGCGCAGTGCGCTCACGAAAGGGGTGGGGCTCACCCTGGTTGTTATAGACAGCACCTAGGACGGTGGCCATGGAAGTTGGAACCCGCTAAGGAGTGTGTAACAACCCACCTGCCGAATCAACTAGCCCTGAAAATGGATGGCGCTGGAGCGTCGGGCCCATATACCCGGCCGTCGCCGGCAGTGAGACGCGCTTGGAGGTGCGCTCAGCGCGGCTCCCATATGATTGCGCACTGGTGTGCGTCTGGGTCGTGACAGCGTGGCACGCGAATGTCTGTGCTGCGTTGGATCAGTCTCCTTTCTTTAACAGGCAAAAGCTTTATAACCTCACTAATGCCTTGCATCGTCTATATTAGATATATAACAACGGGCGGGTGAGGGCGGATGGCGGGCGGATGCAGTTCTGATCAAATGTTAGATCGGGTGGATTGCGGATGGATGACGACTTTCTGATGCGGTTGCGGATGAAATAATTGCCTATCTGCGCATCTCTAATATATATATATATATATATATATAAATAAGAGAAATACTTGAATTTCAGTGTTCATTTATTTACACATATACACACACATAACACTCATCTACTCATTGTTGAGTTAAGGGTTGAATTGTCCATCCTTGTACTATTCTCTGTCACTATTTTTCTAACCATGCTGAACACCCTCTCTGATGATGCATTGCTGTGTGGCACGCACAAAAGTGCTTTCATCAAATGCACTAGAGTCTGGAATCTTCCATCTCTCCCTAGCATGGCCCAAAACCGGTCAAACTTTGCTTCCTGAGGAAGATCTTCACTGCCAAGCACTTGGTAGTCCACTAATTTTTCCCGGAGGCTATCCAGGTCCAATCGCAGCTGCGGCTTGGAACTTACAAGCGTATTTCTTCATCTTACTCGTTGTCGGCGTCGCCACGGCTGTATCTTCCTCGTTCTTCTGCTTCGTCTCCTTGTGTGCGCAGTTGTGCCTGCACTCTCTAAAAGCCCTAGATGTTATTGTCACATATGCATGTACAGTAGATGGCAGTATTGTCCTGTTTAAGAGTGTCACAACATTGCTGTTTACGGCAGACGAACTGCTTTACGGTAGACGAAAACGTGACTGCTGTTGTTGTGTGTTGTTACCGCGCTGGGAGGACGTTAATGAAACTGCCTAACAATAAACCCACATAAGAAAGCAAGAGCTCGCCCTCGATCATTCTACAGTTATAACGTGATTGGGCAGGCACGCTGTTTATATTGTGGGAAAGCGGACTCAGGTCCGCATGGAGCTGGAGGAGGCGTGGCCTCCAGCTCCGCCTGAATTTCGGGAGATTTTCGGGAGAAAATTTGTCCTGGGAGGTTTTCGGGAGAAGCGCTGAATTTCGGGAGTCTCTCGGAAGATCCGGAAGGGTTGGCAAGTATGCTTTAAGATGTTAAATATTTATTTAAATTAAAGTTTTGCTTGCAGAAATGTTTGTTTATTTGCTTAGGACGGGGGTCAGCGAGCTGCATGCGGCTCTTTAGTGCTGCCCTTGTGGCTCCCTGGAGCATTTTTAAAAAAGGATTGAAAATGGAAAAAGATGGGGGGAAAATTATTTTCTTGTTTTCTGTTTGGGGACCAACATGACACAAACATTAGCAATTGTTAGAAAGCCCACTGTTTAATTTGTTTGTGTGTATGCGTCACTGATGAGAGTATTTGGTGAACACCATTTTGTCCTACTAACTTTGGCGGTTCTTGAACTCACCATAGTGTGGACTGTGACGCAACAGTTTGTTGACAAGTAAAATCTTCCAATCATTCTTTGTCTCATTTTGTCCACCAAAAGTTTTATGCTGTGCGTGAATACACACAAATGTGCGCTTTGTTAATGTTATTGACTTGTTGGAGTGCTAATCAGGCATATTTGGTCAGTGCATGACTGCAAGCTAATCAATGCTAACATGCTATTTGGGCTAGCTGTATGTACATATTGCATCATTATGCCTCATTTGTAGGTATATTTGAACTAATTTAATATCCTTTACTTGTATCCTCTTTGTATATAATTTATATTTGCATGTCTCATGACACATTATCTGTATGTAATATCGGCTGCATTTCAGATAGTTGTTTGTGTGCCATCAGTGTGTGAATGTGTGTGTGTGAATGGGTGAATGTGGAAATAGTGTCAAAGCGCTTTGAGTTCCTTAGAAAGGTAGAGAAGCGCTATACAAGTACAACCCATTTACCATTTACCATTACCATTTACCATCTTGTTCCAGACCACAGCAATCATTATCTAGCTTGCCAAAGATTGTAGTAAATCTATTAAAAGAAGACTGTCGTTTCCTTTAACTTGGACACACACATCTATACCTTTGGCCATTAAAAGCCAGTAATGTCCAGGAGTTATCTCACCTTCTGAGTAGCCTCTGATTTACTAATGATTTCTAATGTTTTAAAATTGTGTTGAATAAATATTACATTTCAACATTTCTGTCAACGAAGATTTGCTTCAGCCTGCGACACATACCGTATTTCCTTGAATTGCCGCCGGGGCGGTAATTAATTTAAAACCTCTTCTCACTCCAGCGCTTACCAAAGGCCTGCGGTAAATGTAAGCATGCGCTATTTATTTTAAAACCTCTTCTCACTCCGGCGCTTACCAAAGGCATGCGGCAAATTTAGGCCTGCGCTTATAAATTTGAGTGTGATGTAAGGATACCATCATGAAAAGCACATTAAATTAAAAAAAACCGTTATGGTCTTACCTTTACTTATAAATGAAGTCCATGCGCAGCTCCTTCTGAACAAAAGCATCGATAACTTGTTTATAGAAGTCTTCCTTATCTTTCTTCAGTTTTAAAAGTCTCTGTCTCGATGGAGATCTTCCTTTAATTATTACCTCCTGCTTCGATTGAAAGTCCAGTTTAGAAAACTGTTTTATTTTAGATATGTAATCCTCCATGTTAAAAGTGCAAGCGAGAGGACAAAATAAACGATCGCTGCTAACTGTTGCTGCTTGTTGTCACTTCTTCTGCAGCCAAGTAGTCGCAAGAAGGATCACTAGCGCCCTCTACCACCAGGAGGCGGGAGTCATTTAATGACTCATATTTGACACACGCAGCAACGGTATATTAATAAAACATAGCTGCTTACTGTTCTTTTTAGCATATTCAATAGCTTGGACTTTAAATCCTACTGAATAGCTCTTAATCTTCTTCCCTTTATGTGATTTCAAATGATTGAAATCAGCCTCCTCCATTTTGAAAATGATGACAGGTGAAGTGTCACTCGTGACGTGACGAGTTTGACCCGGCGGAAATTCTAGGCATATGCTAATTATTTTGCGAAACGAGTTTAACCCGGCGGAAATTCTAGACATGCGCTAATAAAAATAATATTTTGCGAAACGAGTTTGACCCGGCGGTAATTCTAGGCAGGCGCATACTATATACCCGGCGGCAATTCAAGGAAATACGGTAGTCATTTTGATAGTAGGCTATTATAGCCACTTACGTCATGTGTTGCCTTCAGTATAACATTTACAACATTTTGGGTTGCTGACCCCTGTCTTAGGATTACAAAGTTATTTACTTTCCAATTACAGTACAATGGTAAACAATTCTACAGTAATGAGGAATAAAAGTGTACATACCTTTAAATCAGACCTGGGCAAATTAAGGCCCGGGGGCCACATGCGGCCCGTTAAGTTTTTCAATCTGGCCCGCCGGACATTCCCAAATAATTTTTTTAGATCTTTAAGATGGAAACTGTAGCTGCCATTATGATGTGCAGTGATGTTTTCAAATTACCGTAAGTCTTGAACTATACAAAGCATTTCAATGGTTGGAATCTGTATTTGTTCATAATATACTTGTTACTATGGTAATCTAAGTCACAGCAGCTCAGACGAGGCACCAAGCAGTGTGGGTGGGGAGCGTTTCCACAGAGTGTTTCAGAGCGGCCAGCCTGAAATGTGGGTGTCAGGGACAGACGCGGAAGGAGATTTTTACAACAAAGTTGTAAAGCTTAGGGATATTATCAGATATATCAGATTGTAGTTTTTTTTTTTTTTTTAGTTTTGCTTTCATATTTCGCTGTGTTTGTTGCATTTTTGTTGATTGTAAAATGTGTCGATAGAGAGGGGGTGTGATGTTAAATATGTTGTCAATATTCAGTGTTTTATCGTTCATTATTAATATTGTAAATCCCACATTCTTTATTTTAGTGTACATTCTGGGTGTCTCATTCAGTAAAAACATGTACAATTCCATTCTGTTTTTTAAGGCGGTCTGACATAACGTTTTTAGCATTCGATCAGACATTATTGTGAGGTTTTGTATTAGTGTTCCTAAAAATATATATACCGGCCCCCAGACACATTTTTTTCTCTAAATTTGGCCCCCTGAGTGAAAATAATTGCCCAGGCCTGCTTTAAATGGTTACTGTATTAGTATTATATATTGTGTTTACATTACATTATAATCACTGTATATATAGTTTGTATTTGTTATTTCTTCAGTTTAAGAGTATGATGTAGACCAGACCTGGGCAATCTGCGGCCCGCGGGCCACATCCGGTCCTTTGTGCGTCCCTGTCCGGCCCGCGTGAGGCCAATCATAAATTACAAAATACATTTTAAATGTGCAATACAACGGTGCTGCTTTTGTTTTGAAAAACGTTATTTGTATTACTTCCGTGTGGACGTATGCGCGTGTGATTGTGAGTGAATGTGAACAGCGGCAATCGCAATTTACAAAATAAAGTTTAAAAAACATCTATGTCGTGCGTGCAATACAACTGTGCTGCTTTTATTTTGAAAAGTGTTATTTATGGACGTATGTCCGGGTGTAACCTGTGAGTGAAGGTGCACAGCGACAAGTGATGAGACGCTAAAAAGAGAAAAGTTGATGACGAATGGCGTGTTTCCAACAAGACATGGACTGCCAAGTATTTCTTTACAGAAATTAAAGGTAAAGCCATGTGCTTAATTTGTGGTACACATGTTGCTGTGTTTAAAGAGACAACCACAGGTAATGACTTGTTCACATAGGTAAATGCGTGTTTGGACATGTTAGGACTGAAATGGGACAAGCTGGCAGGTGTGACAATCCAATCCAATCCACTTTATTTATATAGCACATTTAAACAACAAAATGTTTCCAAAGTGCTGCACAACAATATTAAAAACAATATTCAAATATTATCCATAGCTCCACCAATGACTTAATAAAAACAAAAAATAATTACATATAAAACCAATATAAAAAACAATGTAAAAATAAATATGATTAAAAACGATTTTTAACAACAGATTGTTGTCCAAATCTGACGGAGAAAAATGTTGGATAATGCAGGATAAAGTGACAGAAATTAACCCTGTGCAGAAATGGACATTTTTGCATTGTATTATACATCAGGAAGTGTTGTGTAAGATAGTGTTAAAAATAAAACCATCAAAAGCAATCTGCTTTTGTATAAAGTTAAGTTAGGTTAAATTAAATTATTATTATTATTAATTATTAATATTATTATTATTATTAATCTTACGGTATATCAAAAATAATATTGAGCAAAATTTAATTGAAATTTTGTCGATGTGGCCCTCCACCAGTGCTCGGGTTGCTTATGCGGGCCCCGGTAAAAATTAATTGCCCACCCCTGATGTAGACAAAAGCTCTGAGTCTGTCTGCATAAAGCCAAATAATCTTAAAGTAAATTATTGCATATTTTTCCAATGAGTGGCACTTTGAGACAAGAACATGTTGATTGACAGTCTAAAAGTAACATGTCTTCCATTACTCGTTATGTTTGCAGTTTTATACATTTGTATGTATAAAATCTAAAAATCGCAAAATTTAGTCAGCCAATATTTTCTTCCACTCGTCGACGAGTCAAACGTTATTGCTTATGATCTACGGTACATGTTTGATTTAAAAGGGTCCTATTATGCAAAACCATCTGTTCCTACCTTCGTACCTTTCTTACAGTATTCATAAGGCCCCATTCGTCGCCGTTTACCTGACACATGAAACGTGACGAATTGGGGGAGTGCACTACCTCTTTAGCCGCCAGACCTAAGTAGAGTGTTGAATATCTTGAATTGTGTTTTGCGGTAGGGCTGGGCGATATGGACGAAAAAGTATATCTCGATATATTTTTACTTAAACTCGATATATATCTCGATATATTTTCCGGTGAACGTATACATATATTCATTTTTGAGCAAGATTCACTGAAATTGAACTGTATGACAACTGTACTGTAAACAGTCAGTGGCACTTTTATTAACCCGGTTAGTCAAGATGGGTATTAACAGCACAGAAAATAAACTGTTTAAGTAGCACATAATTACATAATATAAATACAATAGAAAACTATTCTTTCTACGTAAAGTAAATAACATAGCTGTGCAAATAATACAAAATGTATCAAACTCAGATAAAAAATACATTTGCAGACAAGCACTTTTTAAGCAAGCACGTCTTGGAAGGAGGAAGGGGAGGAGTTTAGTAGCCCATGAGAGGGATTGGGGAGCAGGAACACGAGAATATTTTAACGTGAAATAAATTGTATCGATATTACGATATTTTCTTAATTCATATCTTGTTTAAGAATATATCGATACGTCTTACGAACTCGATATATCGCCCAGCCCTGTTTTGTGGCGTCAGTGGCGCTTTCCGTAATTTTCAGCCGACTGCATTGCAAAATGATTAATTCCCCGCTTTTCCTCTCATGCGAGATCCACCCGGGAATGGGGCCATGTGAATCCGTTCCCTACTGTACATATGCACATACACGGTTAGATAGATAGATAGATAGTAGGGCTGCGAATCTTTGGGTGTCCCACGATTCGATTCAAAATCGATTCTTGGGGTCACGATTCGATTCTAAATCGATTTATTTATTTTTTTTGATTCAACGCGATTCTCGATTCAAAAACGATTTTTTTCCCGATTCAAAAGGATTCTCTATTCATTCAATACATAGGATTTCAGCAGGATCTACCCCAGTCTGCTGACATGCAAGCAGAGTAGTAGATTTTTGTAAAAAGCTTTTATAATTGTAAAGGACAATGTTTTATCAACTGATTGCAATAATGTAAATTTGTTTTAACTATTAAATTAACCAAAAAATATGACTTATTTTATCTTTGTGAAAATATTGGACACAGTGTGTTGTCAAGCTTATGAGATGCGATGCAAGTGTAAGCCACTGTGACACTATTGTTCTTTTTTTTTTTTTTTTATGTCTATGAGGGATTTTTAATCACTGCTATGTTGAAATTGTAACTAATATTGATACTGTTGTTGATAATATTCATTTTTGTTTCACTACTTTTGGTTTGTTCTGTGTCGTGTTTGTGTCTCCTCTCAATCGCTCGGTTTATTGCCGTTCTGAGTGTTGCTGGGTCGGGTTTGGTTTTGGAATTGGATTGCATTGTTATGGTATTGCTGTGTATTGTTTTGATGGGTTGATTAATTTAAAAAAAATTAAAAAAACAAAAAATGGAAAAATAAATAAATAAATAAAAATAAAAAAATCGATTTTTTTAAAAATGAGAATCGATTCTGAACATGAGAATCGCGATTCGAATTCGAATCAATTTTTTTCCCCACACCCCTAATAGATAGATAGATAGTACTTTTTTGATTCCTTCAGGAGAGTTCCCTCAGGAAAATTAAAATTCCAGCTGCAGTGTACAGAATTGAAATCGAATGTAAAAAGTAAATAATGGGGGTATGAGTGGAAACAAAATAGAACAATATTACAATAAGAATAAAAATAAAAAGCAACAATGAGAATAAAAATATAACAGTAAAATAAGAATATAACAAGAGAAACTAGGCAGTAGTGACCATGTTATGAATAAGTATTGCACAGTTAGTTTGGTTCATTGGCGAGAATGATTTAAACTCAAAACCTTTAAAGTCCCACCCGTGGCAACAATTCAACGCAATACCCTCTCGCCCCTCCAGCTGTGTCCTGTCGGCAGCTGGACGGCACACAGGTGGACGTCAGCGAGTGTCTGAAGTCGGCCAGGACCATGCCGGCCATCACTCAGCGCTGTCAGCTGCCCTGCCAGGACGACTGCCAGCTCACCAACTGGTCCAAGTTCTCGTCCTGTTCGGCCGACTGCGTGGGGGTGCGCACCAGGAAGAGGACACTAATCGGTGAGGAAACGCTCATGAATATTTTTTTTGGGTAGTTCTGCGTGACGCTCAGCTGCAGCCACCGCCCTTCAGGGAGGAGCAAGAAGAAAGACAAGTGCAAGAACACGCAGATGTACCCCTTGAGCGAGACCCAGTACTGCCCCTGCGACAAGTACAACGCCCAGCCGGTGGGCAACTGGTCCGATTGCATCCTGCCTGAGGCGGGCGGAGCCGAGGGCACGTTGGGTCTGAAGGTCCAAGGGGACATCAAGGAGTGTGGACAGGGCTACCGCTACCAGGCCATGGTGTGCTACGACCAGGACAGCAGGCTGGTGGAGACATCGCGATGCAACAGTCACGGTGAGCAAAACTCAAATTGTAGCGGTTTGTGATGTCTCAGTCTTGTCAGTCCCATATCCATCTCTCCTGGATCGCCTTGTCTCATTCCTTTTACGGCTTTATAGTGCACACAAATTGAATCAAGATTGTATTTCACTTCTCCAGTTTCCGTTACTGCACCCACACTGTAAGGTGCCATGTTGAAAAGAACGTTTACTTGTAGAGATGTCCGATAATATCGGGCTGCCGACATTATCGGCCGATAAATGCTTTAAAATGTAATATCGGAAATGATCGGTATCGTTTTCAAAAAGTAAAATATATGACTTTTTAAAACGCCGCTGTACGGAGTGGTCCTCGGACGTAGGGAGAAGTACAGAGCGCCAATAAACCTGCCAGCCCAGTCACATAATACCCACTGCTTTTCACACACACAAGTGAATGCAATGCATTCTTGATCAAGAGCCATACAGGTCACACTGAGGGTGGCCGCATAAACAACTTTAACACTGTTACAAATATGCGCCACACTGTGAACCCACACCAAACAAGAATGACAAACACATTTCGGGAGAACATCCACACCGTAACACAACATAAACACAACAGAACAAATACCCAGAACCCCTAACTCTTCCGGGACGCTACAATATACACCAAAAACCCCGCCCACCTCAACCTATTCATGCTCCCAAAGAATGCACTTTGTGACTTCAATAATAAATATGGCAGTGCAATGTTGGTATTTTTTTCCATAACTTGAGTTGATTTATTTTAGAAAACCTTGTTACATTGTTTAATGCATCCAGCGGGGCATCACAACAAAATTAGGCATAATAATGTGTTAATTCCACGACTGTATATATCGGTATCGGTTGATATCGGAATCGGTAATTAAGAGTTGGACAATATCGGAATATTGGATATCGGCAAAAAAGCCATTATCGGACATCTCTATTTACTTGTGTTGTTTATGGTAAAGTTAGCATGATGCTAGTCCCCTACACTGTAGAAAATGACCCTAAAATCTACAGCAAACAGTTAGATAGCAACAGTAAAACGGCGTAAAATCAAAAATTGTTTATCACAGTAGTAAATACAGTAGATTCCTGCAAAGCAAGAAACAGCTGATAACCCAATTTACTATACATAGAAAACACATGACTTTACTGTGAAAATAATGAAACATTGTACAATGCATTTGCAAATACTGTAATGTCACAAGGAAGCAAATACCATATTTTTCGGAGTATAAGTCGCACCGGCCGAAAATGCATAATAAAGAAGGAAAAAAACACATATAAGTCGCACTGGAGTATAAGTCGCATTTTTTGGGGAAATTTATTTATAAAACCCAACACCAAGAATAGACATTTGAAAGGCAATTTAAAATAAATAAAGAATAGTGAACAACAGGCTGAATAAGTGTACGTTATATGAGGCATAAATAACCAACTGAGAACGTGCCTGGTATGTTAACGTAACATATTATGGTAAGAGTCATTCAAATAAATATAACATATAGAACATGCTATAAGTTTACCAAACAATCTGTCACTCCTAATCGCTAAATCCCATGAAATCTTATACGTCTAGTCTCTTACGTGAATGAGCTAAATAATATTATTTGATATTTTACTGTAATGTGTTAATAATTTCACACATAAGTCGCTCCTGAGAATAAGTCGCACCCCTGCCAAACTATGAAAAAAAACTGCGACTTATAGTTATAGAAAAATACGGTACTCTAAAATGTACAGTATTATTATTGTCTTAATTAAAGATTTTGCAAATTTTACATTTAAATTTACTGCATATTTTAATTGTTTTAGGGGTTGTGTTAAAGCAGGGGTGTCAAACTAATTACATGGAGGAAAATCGATCCCCAGCTGGTAAAATCATGGCATGATAACTTAAAAATAAAGTAACTTCAGATTGATTTCTTTGTTCAAAAATAGAACAAGCACAATCTGAAAACATAGTTTTTTTTTACATGTTGCGGTTAATAGTAGTCTATTTGTCGTTGTGATAATATTCATCAGTCGAATAGGTGGAATTGAGTCTGGCAGAGTTTTAAAAGGTTTCAATTGGTGTTCATTTTTAATCCATCAGAATATGAAATAAATAATATCAAACATTGTTTACAATCATGGCCACCAGCAGCGAGAGCGATTCGGACCGACAAAGCGACAATTTCCCCATTAATTTGAGCGAGGATGAAAGATTCGTGGATGAGGAAAGTGAGAGTGAAGGACTAGAGGGCAGTGGGAGCGATTCAGATAGGGAATATGCTGTGAGAGGCGGGTGGGACCTGATATTCAGCTGGGAATGACTAAAACAGTAAATAAACACAAGACATATATATACTCTATTAGCCACAACACAACCAGGCTTATATTTAATATGCCACAAATTAATCCTGCATAACAAACACCTCCCCCCTCCTGTCCATATAACCCGCCAATACAACTCAAACACCTGCACAACACACTCAATCCCACAGCCCAAAGTACCGTTCACCTCCCCAAAGTTCATACAGCACATATATTTCCCCAAAGTCCCCAAAGTTTTGTACGTGACATGCACATAGCGGCACGCACGTACAGGCAAGTGATCAAATGTTTGGAAGCCGCAGCTGCATGCGTACTCACGGTACCGCGTCTGCGCATCCAACTCAAAGTCCTCCTGGTAAGAGTCTCTGTTGTCCCAGTTCTCCACAGGCCAATGGTAAAGCTTGACTGTCATCTTTCCGCAATGTACACAAAGAAACACCGGCTGTGTTATCCGGCACAACAGTCAGGGGGTGCATTCTACGGCGGGGGTGCGTTATACGGCACAACACCTGCCGCAATACACCACTTCCCACCTCCAACTTTCTTCTTTGCTGTCTCCATTGTTCATTAAACAAACTGCAAAAGATTCACCAACACAGATGTCCAGAATACTGTGGAATTTTGCGATGAAAACAGATGACTTAATAGCTGGCCACCATGCTGTCCCAAAATGTCCTCTACAATCCGTGACGTCACGCGCAGGCGTCAACATACTGAGACTTTTTCAGCAGGACATTTTGCGCGACATTTAAAATTGCACTTTAGTAAGCTAACCCGGCCGTATTGGCATGTGTTGCATTGTTAAGATTTCATCATTGATATATAAACTATCAGACTGCGTGGTCGGTAGTAGTGGGTTTCAGTAGGCCTTTAACAATATATCAGTTATCAACTGTAAAATTAACAGATTCGACATCAACATACCGTAATGTCCTCTACATTATGGCTGTATTTTTTTTGGTGAATTCCTGGCAACCACAACTGCCGTTTTTTACCGTAAATTGAGCACTTTTTTTTACGACTATGTGTCATTTTGGGTTGTTTTTTTAGCCTTTAAAAAGCATCCATATAGTATGATTTTATTCCCGTTTTTTTTTGTTTTTTTCTGTTTCAAACAACAATTTCTTTGAAATGCAACTCAAGTCGGCGTGCATTCATCCATTCCACCATGACCAAAAGACGGTCACCCTATGCCATGCAGCTTGTGGTTATTTTCTTTTATTCAATTTGACCACATCCTTGTTTTAAAACTCAACATGTTGTCCTCACTTTTGTTTTCCTTTCACGGCATTATTCAGCGGGGAGAAAGCAGGAGCAGAAAATAACATAAATGTACAGCAAAAACAATCAAGGCTGTTTCTGTTTTGTCACACTTCAAGTGTGCTTTTTTTTGCCTCCGCATGGCAGTTTTTAAGTCTAATTGATTTTAAAAAAAAATACTTTACATAAAACAGCGTGACTTTCAATCTTTATAAAGAGCCACTTAATTTAAACCTGCTTATAGTCTTCAGTCTTCATTGTGGTGCTTGTTGCCTTGGCAACCTTCCTTGAAGGAAAATGGCGGTATAACTAATGTGAAAGGTCGTTGCTGGTGCGCACACGCATGCAAGCAAAGTATTTTGAACGCCAGAATGTACGCACAGTTTACGAAGCCTTTTTCCGCCGCGCCATCCTTTGTGTCCATATCGCAAAGTCTTATCTTGCGTGCAACAGGCAGATACAGTAGTACCTCAGTTTCTGGTAATAATTTATTCGTTATTAGTTGATTAAAAACAGATGTATGAGAACAGAAAAATAAAACAAGTCCATATAATCTGTTCCAGAGACACTCAAATGTTTACACAAACCACGTTTTATAGAGAATAATTAGCTTTACGTGCAGCATTTATTTTTTTTAAATACATATAAATGTTGAAGGAAATTAATGAATGAAGGATCTCCAAAAAACTGATGACAGCCAGTATTACCCACCATATTAGTGTTGATTGTCCTTCTTGACCGGTCCTGCGATGAGGTGGCGACTTGTCCAGGATGTACCCCGCCTACCGCCCGAAAGCAGCTGAGATAGGCTACAGCGACCCCCCGCGACCCCAAAAGGGACACGCGGTAGAAAATGGATGGATGGATGTATATGTGTATGTATGTATATATATATGTATGTACAAACCCCGTTTCCATATGAGTTGGGAAATTGTGTTAGATGTAAATATAAACGGAATACAATGATTTGCAAATCATTTTCAACCCATATTCAGTTGAATATGCTACAAAGACAACATATTTGATGTTCAAACTGATAAACTTTTTTTTTTTTTGCAAATAATCATTAACTTTAGAATTTGATGCCAGCAGGACGTGACAAAGAAGTTGGGAAAGGTGGCAAGAAATACTGATAAAGTTGAGGAATGCTCATCAAACACTTATTTGGAACATCCCACAGGTGTGCGGGCTAATTGGGAACAGGTGGGTGCCATGATTGGGTATAAAAACAGCTTCCCAAAAAATGCTCAGTCTTTCACAAGAAAGGATGGGGCGAGGTACACCCCTTTGTCCACAACTGCGTGAGCAAATAGTCAAAAAGTTTAAGAACAACGTTTCTCAAAGTGCAATTGCAAGAAATTTAGGGATTTCAACATCTACGGTCCATAATATCATCAAAAGGTTCAGAGAATCTGGAGAAATCACTCCACGTAAGCGGCATGGTCGGAAACCAACATTGAATGACCGTGACCTTCGATCCCTCAGACGGCACTGTATCAAAAACCGACATCAATCTCTAAAGTATATCACCACATGGGCTCAGGAACACTTCAGAAACCCTGTAAGTGCAAGTTATAGCTCTACTATGCAAAGCGAAAGCCATTTATCAACAACATCCAGAAACGCCGCCGGCTTCTCTGGGCCAGAGATCATCTAAGATGGACTCATGCAAAGTGGAAAAGTGTTCTGTGGTCTGACGAGTCCACATTTCAAATTGTTTTTGGAAATATTCGACATTGTGTCATCCGGACCAAAGGGGAAGCGAACCATCCAGACTGTTATCGACGCAAAGTTGAAAAGCCAGCATCTGGGATGGTATGGGGGTGCATTAGTGCCCAAGGCATGGGTAACTTACACATCTGTGAAGGCACCATTAATGCTGAAAGGTACATACAGGTTTTGGAACAACGTATGCTGCCATCTAAGCGCCGTTTTTCATGGACGCCCCTGTTTATTTCAGCAAGACAATGCCAAGCCCCATTCAGCACGTTACAACAGCGTGGCTTCGTAAAAAAAGAGTTCGGGTACTTTCCTGGCCCGTCTGCAGTCCAGACCTGTCTCCCATCGAAAATGTGTGGCGCTTTATGAAGCGTAAAATACGACAGCGGAGACCCCGGACTGTTGAACGACTGAAGCTCTACATAAAACAAGAATGGGAAAGAATTCCACTTTCAAAGCTTCAACAATTAGTTTTCTCAGTTCCCAATCGTTTATTGAGTGTTGTTAAAAGAAAAGGTGATGTAACACAGTGGTGAACATGCCCTTTCCCAACTAATTTGGCACATGTTGCAGCCATGAAATTCTAGGTTAATTATTATTTGCCAAAAAAAAAATAAAGTTTATGAGTTTGAACATCGAATATCTTGTCTTTGTAGCATATTCAACTGAATATGGGTTGAAAAGGATTTGCAAATCATTGTATTCTGTTTATATTTACATCTAATACAATTTCCCAACTCATATGGAAACGGGGTTTGTATATATATATATATATATATATATATATCAGTGACGTGCGGTGAGGTTGATGGGTGGTGAGGCACTGACTTCATCACAGTCAGATTTACAAACATATGAACCCTAAAGAGTATCTTATTCACCATTTGATTGGCAGCAGTTAACGGGTTATGTTTAAAAGCTCATACCAGCATTCTTCCCTGCTTGGCACTCAGCATCAAGGGTTGGAATTGGGGGTTAAATCACAAAAAATGATTCCCAGGCGTGGCGTCGCTGCTGCCCACTGCTCCCCTCACCTCCCAGGGGGTGATCAAGGGGATGGGTCAAATGCAGAGGACAAATTTCATTACACCTAGTGTGTGTGTGACAATCATTGGTACTTTAACTTAACTTTAACTTTACACATACAAACTGTAGCACACAAAAAAGCACATTTAATAAAAAAAACGTTATTATGGTCTTACCTTTACTTAGAAATTAAGTCCATGCGCCGCAACTAAAGCCCTCACTTAAACTTTCCACGTGCAAGATTGAATCTATTTAAAAAAGTGTAACCGAGGGTTTATAAATGTCGCCTATACTGTATGAAACTACAAAATAACAAACACGGAGGCTCCAGTTTACACGAGGACCACTTTATTTACGTTCTTTCAAAAACCTCCGCAACGTGACATCACTTCCGCTCTTAGCGCCCTCAAAATAAGAGCTCAAGGCATATACTGTATAACAGCGCATAACAGGAACTTAACATCACAAAGAGGAAAGCCCATGAAAATAGGTTACAAAAGTTATTTAATAAGAAGCCAAAAAGTGCAAAAACAATAATGTTCGTGTTGGAGGAGTTGTGAATTAGGTACACCTGCAGTCTGCAGGTGTATCTAATATTGTGTCCCTGCAGTCATTCACAACTCCTCCAACACGAACATTATTGTTTTTGCACTTTTTGGCTTCTTATGAAATAATTTTTTTAAATAGATTCAATCTTGCACATGGAAAGTTTAAGTGTGGGCTTTAGTTGATATAACAATTCTACGGCGGGGGTGCAGGAGGCGAGCCTCAGCCAGTACGTCTTTTGCAGCCGTTTTATGATCGCTCAGCACAAGAAATACTTTACACACATACAGTTGTTGACTAAATACACTGTACATTATATACCTCAGCTAACTAAACTATGGAAATGTATAATATAATTCATATAGCAATACAGGCTCACTGCACAGCAGGCCAGCAGTTAGCCGAGTCATTGCGCAATCCATGTTGCGTCACTGAGTGACGTGCCTCAACTGGCTGCTGTTCACCGCACCGTCTCTTCTCAGTATTTGAACGGCAAATGTGAAAATTCAGCGATTTTGAATAAAAATAATCTAAAACTGGTGAAATTAAATGGAAAATACCTTTATAGTATAATCACTGGATACATATAACAATTAAATTTGTATTTTTTATTTTTACATTTTTTTTCTTTCCATGATGGCAGGTGAGGCCCCGCCTCACCTGCCTCTAGTGACTGCACGTCACTGATATATATATATATGTATGTATGTATGTATATATATATATATGTATGTATGTGTGTATATATATATATATGTATGTATGTGTGTATATATATATATGTATATATATTGTATTCTGTTTATATTTACATCTAACACAATTTCCCAACTCATATGGAAACGGGGTTTATATATATATATATATATATATATATATATATATACATATATATATATATATATATACATATATATGTATGTATGTATATATATGTATGTATGTATGTATGTATATGTATGTTTGTATATATGTATGTATGTATGTATATATATATAAACAATATATGTATGTATATATATGTATGTTTGTATATATATATATATATATATATATATATATATATATATATATATGTATGTATGTATGTATGTATGTATGTATGTATGTATGTATGTATGTATGTATGTATGTATATATGTATATATGTATATATGTATATATGTATATATGTATATATGTATATATGTATATATGTATGTATGTATGTATGTATGTATGTATGTATGTATGTATGTATGTTAGGGGTGTAACAGTACGTGTATTTGTATTGAACCGTTTCGGTACGGGGGTTCCGGTTCGGTTCGGAGGTGTACCGAACGAGTTTCCACACGGACATATTAAGTAGCGTAACGCACTTTGTGTAAACAATGCACACCGAGGCACAACACAATGCATGCTAGCAGCTAACGGACTACGATAGACTGACCATGCGTCCTCTTTTCACCGGACATGTCCTCTTTTGAGTAGCTTTTAGGGCGGAGTTTCTTAAATGCCTCAAATGTCCGGCATTTTGTGTTAGGGTTGCGTGTATTTTCAATGTACGTTCAGGTTTAAGAAGGGGTTAAAGACAAAACAAATTGTGCATGCAGCAGCATTCGTGAGGGAGGGGCAGAGAGAGAGAGCGAGAGAGTTATGATAAACGCGCATGCGTCGCCAGGCTCTGCTTTTTATCCATAGATTTATCAGATTTAATTTTTCATTATCTATAGCAGGGGTGTCAAAAGTGTGCCCTGGAGGCCATTTGCAGCTCACAGCTAATGTTTTAAAGGCCCACGGCAAAATACTATTAAAAAAAAAAAAAAAAAAAAAACATAACATA
>NC_084551.2:46395000-46465000 GCF_033978685.3 Nerophis lumbriciformis
GTATGTACCTTTCAGCATTAATGGCGCCTTCACAGATGTGTAAGTTACCCATGTCTTGGGCACTAATACACCCCCATACATCACAGATGCTGGCTTTTCAACTTTGCGCCTATAACAATCCGGATGGTTCTTTTCCTCTTTGGTCCGGAGGACACGACGTCCACAGTTTCCAAAAACAATTTGAAACGTGCACTCGTCAGACCACAGAACACTTTTCCACTTTGTATCAGTCCATCTTAGATGAGCTCAGGCCCAGCGAAGCCGACGGCGTTTCTGGGTGTTGTTGATAAACGGTTTTCGCCTTGCATAGGAGAGTTTTAACTTGCACTTACAGATGTAGCGACCAACTGTAGTTACTGACAGTGGGTTTCTGAAGTGTTCCTGAGCTCATGTGGTGATATCCTTTACACACTGATGTCGCTTGTTGATGCAGTACAGCCTGAGGGATCGAAGGTCACAAGCTTAGCTGCTTACGTGCAGTGATTTCTCCAGATTCTTTGAACCTTTGATGATATTACGGACCATAGATGGTGAAATCCCTAAATTCCTTGCAATAGCTGGTTTTGAAAGTTTTTTTTTAAATTGTTCAACAATTTGCTCACGCATTTTTTTGACAAAGTGGTGACCCTCGCCCCATCCTTGTTTGTGAGTGACTGAGCATTTCATGGAATCTACTTTTATACCCAATCATGGCACCCACCTGTTCCCAATTTGCCTGCACACCTGTGGGATGTTCCAAATAAGTGTTTGATGAGCATTCCTCAACTTTATCAGTATTTCTTGCCACCTTTCCCAACTTCTTTGGCACGTGTTGCTGGCATCAAATTCTAAAGTTAATGATTATTTGCAAAAAAAAAAATGTTTATCAGTTTGAACATCAAATATGTTGTCTTTGTAGCATATTCAACTGAATATGGGTTGAAAATGATTTGCAAATTATTGTATTCCGTTTATATTTACATTTAACACAATTTCCCAACTCATATGGAAACGGGGTTTGTAAGAAGGTGCGCTTGTTTTATGTCTCTGTGAGAAGGAGGGACAACAAAGAGTGAGAAATGCCTGTAGTGTATTGCCCGCAGCTAAAAGCAACTGCGTGAGAACGTGTACTCGAATATCACGATATAGTCATTTTCTATATCGCACAGCGTCAAACCCGCGATATATCGAGTATATCTATATATCGCCCAGCCCTACGTCATAGTTCAACAAAGCATTGCACCGTGGAGTGCTTTCAAATTAATCTTAACTACCATGCAGTGTCTAAATGCAACCTGTTTGCTGCCATCTTGTGGACTGTATTGAGTGCCTGAAAACCAGACTGAAAGGGTTCACAAAGATTGTTATAAGTGTTAATTTTTCTGCTGTGCAACAATTTTTTGGGAGGATTTTAGAGATAAACGGGAGGTGCGACACTGGCTAGTAGTTTAGCCAGTGTCCCCTAGAGGGGGGCGGGTTACCCACATATGTGGTCCTCTCCAAGGTTTCTCATAGTCATTCACATCGACGTCCCACTGAGGTGAGTTTTTCCTTGCCCTTATGTGGGCTCTGTACCGAGGATGTCATTGTGGCTTGTGCAGCCCTTTGAGACACTTGTGATTTAGGGCTATATAAATAAACATTGATTGATTGATAGTTTGCAGAAGGTCAGAGGGGAACAAACACAGTTTGCTGGGGGAATAGTACCGGAAGAGAGTGATTCTCTAAGTTAATGATATGTATCACTGATGGTTCTAATTAGGGATGTCCGATGATATCGGACTGCCGATATTATCGGCCGATAAATGCTTTAAAATGTAATATCGGAAATTATCGGTATCTGTTTCATTATTATCGGTATCGGTTTCAAAAAGTAAAATGTATGACTGTTTAAAACGCCGCTGTGTACACGGACGTAGGGAGGAGAACCTTAAAGGCACTTCCTTTGCGTGCCGACCCAGTCACACAATATCTACGGCTTTTCACATTCACAAGTCAATGCAGGGCATAGTTGTTCAACAGCCATACAGGTCACACTGAGGGTGGCCGTATAAACAACTTGAACACTGTTACAAATATGCGCCACACTGTGAACCCACACCAAACAAGAATGACAAACACATTTCGGGAGAACACCGCACCGTAACACAACATAAACACAACAGAACAAATACCCAGAACCCCTTGCAGCACTAAATCTTCCGGGACGCTACAATATACACCCCCCGCCCCTGCTACCCCACCCCCCACACCTCAACCCCCACCCACCTCAACCTCCTCATGTCCCAAATTTCAAGCTGCTGTTTTGAGGCATGTTAAAAAAAAAATAATGCACTTTGTGACTTCAATAATAAATATGGCAGTGCCATGTTGGCATTTTTTTCCATAACTTGAGTTGATTTATTTTGGAAAACCTTGTTACATTGTTTAATGCATCCAAAAAAATTAGGCATAATAATGTGTTAATTCCACGACTGTATATATCGGTATCGGTTGATATCGGAGTTGGACAATATCGGAATATCGGATATCGGTAAAAAAGCCATTATCGGACATCTCTAGTTCTAATATTACAAACAGCTCTTTAATGAGTTCCCCAGTAAGTGGGTCGAGTAGACATGATGTTTGTTTTGTCCCAATAGCGAGTCGTGAGAGTTCTTCTAACATTACCTCCTCAAAATGAGAGCATTTTTCGTAATGCGCACGTTCGCATCTGCATTTATAGAACCAAGTTGGACACTCCCTATGTGTTCATAGCTTTTTAAAATGTATTAATTACTATCTGTTCATATGGTTTGTTTTGCTTTTCTGTTTTGTTTTGTTTTTTTGGGAAGGGGGTTGACATTGTTGGCATATAAAACTAAAATATTATTGTAACATTTAGGGCAGACAATATGCAAATATGATGTAATGGATGAAAATGTCTGATGCTAGACAAATTAAAAACTAAATTTCTAAAAAAATAAGATCCAAGTTTAAAGGCCTACTGAAATGCGATTTTCTTATTCAAACGGGGATAGCAGGTCCATTCTATGTGTCATACTTGATCATTTCGTGATATTGCCATATTTTTGCTGAAAGGATTTAGTAGAGAACATCAACGATAAAGTTCGCAACTTTTGGTCGCTGATAAAAAAGCCTTTCCTGTACCGGAAGTAGCAGACGAGTAGCGTGACGTCACAGGCTGTGGAGCTCCTCACATGTGCACATTGTTTACAATCATGGCCACTAGCAGTGAGAGCGATTCGGACCGAGAAAGCGACGATTTCCCCATTAATTTGAGCGAGGATGAAAGATTTGTGGATGAGGAAAGTGAGAGTGAAGGACTAGAGGGCAGTGGGAGCGATTCAGATAGGGAAGATGCTGTGAGTGGCGGGTGGGACCTGATATTCAGCTGGGAATGACTAAAACAGTAAATAAACACAAGACATATATATACTCTATTAGCCACAACACAACCAGGCTTATATTTAATATGCCACAAGTTAATCCCGCATAACAAACACCTCCCCCCTCCCGTCCATATAACCCGCCAATACAACTCAAACACCTGCACAACACACTCAATCCCACAGCCCAAAGTACCGGTCACCTCCCCAAAGTTCATACAGCACATATATTTCCCCAAAGTTACGTACGTGACATGCACATAGCGGCTCGCACGTACGGGCAAGCGATCGATTGTTTGGAAGCCGCAGCTGCATGCATACTCACGGTACCGCGTCTGCGCATCCAACTCAAAGTCCTCCTGGTAAGAGTCTCTGTTGTCCCAGTTCTCCACAGGCCAATGGTAAAGCTTGACTGTCATCTTCCGGGAATGTAAGCAATGAAACACCGGCTGTGTTATCCGGCACAACAGTCAGGGGGTGCATTCTACGGCGGGGGTGCGTTATCCGGCACAACACCTGCCGCAATACACCGCTTCCCACCTACAGCTTTCTTCTTTGCTGTCTCCATTGTTCATTGAACAAATTGCGAAAGATTCACCAACACAGATGTCCAGAATACTGTGGAATTTTGCGATGAAAACAGACGACTTAATAGCTGGCCACCATGCTGTCCCAAAATGTCCTCTACAGTCCGTGACGTCACGCGCAGGCGTCATCAAACCGAGACGTTTTCAGCAAGATATTTCGCGCGGAATTTAAATTTGCACTTTAGTAAGCTAACCCGGCCGTATTGGCATGTGTTTCAATGTTAAGATTTCATCATTGATATAAATCAGACTGCGCGGTCGGTAGTAGTGGGTTTCAGTAGGCCTTTAAGATGGTAGGTAGCGTCTTTAATCTCCTTTCTCATGAGCTCAATTTTCTAAGTATAGAAATGCATAAAGTAGTTAGCCGAGTGTACAAGTAGAAGGCCCTTGTTGGGTTAGCAATACTACTTATTTAAACACATATTTAGGAATGTTTTTATTAAGACGAATGAGATTGGCGTATTCATTTGTTTAAGCTAAGGGAAGAGCGTGTTTATAAGTTGTTAAACTATCACTCCATGCCAGGCTGAAAAGCCTCTAGTCTAGTCGCACGCCATTTGAGTTATAGCTTTCTACATGATTGTTTCAGAGCTCCGGTTTCTTTTGTGAACCTGGAGCTACGTCTCCAAAGGGCCTTTTTTTGTTTGTTTTAAGTTTGCTATACAATCAATGGCGTCGTGCAAGGCATCAGTAAAGTCGTCAGAGGGGCTATTGATGGAGCCCACATAATTGGGGGAATGGCGCTATTACCGAGGGCAGTAGAATCCGGAAATGACTTGCCAGGTGCTGCGGTTAATTTGTCACCTCGTATTTTGCCACATTAGCAGGAGACAAATACTACGCTCCCTGCCACAGTCTCAAAAGAATACAACATTGTGTATGTTAGGATGTATTACTGTACGTGTCAGTGATTGACCAGTCCAGCGCTGGTTAGGCCAGGGGTCGGCAACCCAAAATGTTGAAAGAGCCATATCGGACCAAAAATACAAAAAACAAATCTGTCTGGAGCCGCAAATAGATGCACGCCTTATATAAGTGTTATAATGAAGGCAACACATGATGTAAATGTCTATATTCACTAAATAAAATGACCTTGTCGCAGGCTGAACCACATCTTTGCTGACAGAAATGTAAAAATGTGTAGAATAAATATTACATACATAAATATTACATTTCAACAACATTGGAAAACAGAGGCTTGTCACACTGCAAAAACTGAAATCTAAGCATACTTGCCAACCCTCCCGAATTTTCCGGGAGACTCCCGAAATTCAGTGCCTCTCCCGAAAACCTCCCGGGACAAATATTCTCCCGAAAATCTCCCGGTTTTCAGCCGGAGCTGGAGGCCACGCCCCCTCCAGCTCCATGCAGACCTGAGTGAGGACAGCCTTTTTTCATGACTGGAGGACAACAGGGTGACAAGAACTAAATCATCCAGACTAGAGATAAATCGTAATATTATGTTTATCTTACCTACAAATAAATATATTTGTTAATTAAAAAAAAAAAAAACTAAATACATTTTTACTATATTTTGCTAAAAACATCAAAATGTATTGTATTTTTATTTATATTTTTTCTGACTCCTTATTACATCCAGCCATAGAATTATACATTTAAATAAACATGTTTGAAATAATTAATTTTAAAAGATCATAGTAATTCATTTAAAATGACCATATCTAATTATTAAAATAATTGCTTGTTTATCAACAACTTTAGCATTTTATTCATTACATTTTGAAGCTCTCAGAAGCCAAGTTTTGTTATATTCATTAAGATTTATTTATGCAAGTTTGAAGTATCAATTATCTAAACACAGTTTTGTTTGCATATTTTCAGGAAGTGTTTATATATATATATATATATATATATATATATATATATATATATATATATATATATATATATATATATATATACATATATACATATATACATATATGTGTGTGTATGGAATGCTTGACTTGGTGAATTCTAGCTGTCAATATACTCCTCCCCTCTTAACCACGCCCCCAACCACGCCCCCCCCCCCCCCCCCCCCCCTCCCGAAATCGGAGGTCTCAAGGTTGGCAAGTATGAATCAATAATGAATAAATATCTCAAATAAGGGTGATATTTGCTTATTTTCTGTCTGAAAAGATAATTCTTCTCACTAAGCAGATTTTATGTTAGAGTGTTTTACTTGTTTTAGGGTTTTGGTCCTAAATTATCTCAGTAAGATATTACAGCTTGTGGCTGAGATTTGATGACCTATATTGAGTAAAACATGTTTGAAACTAGAATATCAACTGATGCAAAGCTGTGTCATTAACACTCACAAGTATAAAACTACTTTTTTAAAGTTATCATTTCTTACTTCAAGCATGAAAAAAAAGGCGGAGCGCATATCATTATGTCAAGATAGTGGCACTAGCATTTACTTAATTTAAGAATGTATTTCAACATATTGAGCAAAAAGGTCTCATTTTTCTTCTACCAAGAAAAGTGCACTTATTAGCAGTGTTGGGTTAGTTACTGAAAACCAGTAACTAGTTACGTTACTAGTTACTTTATTTCAAAAGTAACTCAGTTACTAACTCAGTTACTTATACCAAAAAGTAATGCGTTACTGTGAAAAGTAACTATTTAGTTACTTATATATATTTTTTAATTTTTTTAAGACCCCATTTAATGCCCTTTTAGCCTTCATTTTAGTACTGTTATTGCACTGGAGAATAATACAATCTGTTGATCAACTTGACATGCATTTGCATCACTGAACTCTGCTAAGCAATGTGGTCTACATACAACACACAAAGACAAATATATGTTTTAAAGGGCCAATTTGTTTCAGACCAGAACAAATTGACAAAACTATTTTAAATAGCTGCAACTTAACATACATAAGTAACAAACAGCATAATAACAACATAGCTGTAAAACAAGAAAGGCACATACTACATACATAAAGCCTAACCAGGCGTTTTCTCAAGGAATTCTGAAATAAAATCATGTCTGAAGCCCAGAACACTCTACACATTTCCCCACTTAGTTTAGAGAAAAGGAAATATTAGCCTGGCCCACTAGTATCCCTCTTTAGGTTTGTGAACTTTATAGTCTAAACATTTAGAGTGATGTGATAATCAAACACTCTAAAAGTCTAAAATGAAAGAGTATATAAGAGAATTGACAGAGTGTGTGTACCTTCAGTGTGCAGTGCCTCATTAAAATCCAGCCGCTGTTGGAGGTGGAGGTGAAGTGTGTGTCTCTTTACTAGCTTCGTCAAAGCATGTTGTTTTTGTCGCTGTTTCAGCATATTTGAAACTTACATTCAACTAAAATGTTCTTTTCTTTGTGGTCGATAAAAGAAACGTACTGAAAATACCTCCATTTTAAGAAACTCTGCTTCGGGGTTCGCCATGACGTCTTGATAGTAGACACAGACACGCCCCCTCCCACACACACACACTCACACACACACACACGTACACACAGACAGCGCGCGGCGCGCCTCTTTTTTGTCGCCTCTTCAGCAGCGCTGCAACACTCAGATCTTCTCAGTTTCTAGCCGATACTACATAAAAAATAACGCAAAATAACGCAGTAACGCATCGTAGTAACGGTAACGGAGTTACTGAATATAAAAATAACGCGTTAGATTACTAGTTACCGCCGATAGTAACGGCGTAACAGTAACGCGTTACTTTGTAACGCGTTAGTCCCAACACTGCTTATTAGTGAGAATAAACTTATTTGAAGGTATTTTTGGGTTCATTGAGGTTAGCTAATTTGACTTGTTTTGGGAAGTCTTGACAACACGAATTTTCTTGTTCTATTGGCAGATAATTTTGCTTAGTTCAAATAATATACCCCTAATTTTTGTATTTTTTTTCTTGTTTTTGAACACTGACTTTTTGCAGTGTATAAGTGTTATAATGAAGGCAACACATGATGTAAATGTCTATATTGACTATATTAGCCTACTATCAAAATGACCTTGTCGCAGGCCGAAGCACATCTTTGCTGACAGAAATGTAAAAATGTGTAGAATAAATATTACATTTCAACAACATTGGAAAACATTGGAAAACAGAGGCTTGTCACACTGCAAAAACTGAAATCTAAGTAAGATTAAATATCTCAAATAAGGGTGATATTTGCTTATTTTCTGTCTGATAAGATAATTCTTCTCACTAAGCAGATTTTATGTTAGAGTGTTTTACTTGTTTTAAGTGTTTTGGTCCTAAATGATCTCAGTAAGATATTACAGTTTGTTGCTGAGATTTGATGACCTATATTGAGTAAAACATGTTTGAAACTAGAATATCAACTGTTGCAAAGCTGTCATCAACACTCACAAGTATAATACTACTCTTTTTAAGTTATCATTTCTTACTTAAAGCATGAAAAAAAGGCGGAGCGCATATCATTATGTCAAGATAATGGCACTAGCATTTACTTAATTTAAGAATATATTTCAACATATTGAGCAAAAAGGTCTAATTTTTCTTCTACCAAGAAAAGTGCACTTATTAGTTAGAATAAACTTATTTTAAGGTATTTTTGGGTTCATTGAGGTTCGCTAATTTTACTTGTTTTGGAAAGTCTTGACAAGCCGAATTTTATTGTTCTATTGGCAGATAATTTTGCTTAGTTCAAATAATATACCCCTAATTTTTTTTTTTTTGTGTGTGTGTTTTGAACACTGCCTTTTTGCAGTGTATAAGTGTTATAATGAAGGCAACACATAATGTAAATGTCTATATTCACTATTTTAGCCTACTATCAAAGCGACCTTGTCGCAGGCTGAAGCACATCTTTGCTGACAGAAATGTAAAAATGTGTAGAATAAATATTACATTTCAATAACATTGGAAAACAGAGGCTTGTCACACTGCAAAAACTGAAATTTAAGTAAGATTAAATATCTCAAATAAGGGTGATATTTGCTTATTTTCTGTCTGATAAGATAATTCTTCTCACTAAGCAGATTTCATGTTAGTGTTTTACTTGTTTTAAGTGTTTTGGTCCTAAATGATCTCAGTAAGATATTACAGCTTGTTGCTGAGATTTGATGACCTATATTGAGTAAAAACTGCTTGAAACTAGAATATCAATTGATGCAAAGCTGTGTCATTAACACTCACAAGTATAAAACTACTTTTTTTAAAGTTATCATTTCTTACTTCAAGCATTGAAAAAGGCGGAGCGCATATCATTATGTCAAGATAATGGCACTAGCATTTACTTAATTTAATAATATTTTTCAACATATTGAGCAAAAAAGGTCAACTTTTTCTACTACCAAGAAAAGTGCACTTATTAGTGAGAATATACTTATTTTAAGGTATTTTTGGGTTCATTGAGGTTCGCTAATTTTACTTGTTTTGGGAAGTCTTGACAACCCGAATTTTCTTGTTCTATTGGCAGATAATTTTGCTTAGTTCAAATAATATACCCCTAATTTTTGTATTTTTTTCCTTGTTTTTGAACACTGACTTTTTGCAGTGTATAAGTGTTATAATGAAGGCAGCACATGATGTAAATGTCTATATTCACTATATTAACCTACTATCAAAATGACCTTGTCGCAGGCTGAAGCACATCTTTGCTGACAGAAGCACATCTTTGCTGACAGAAATGTAAAAATGTGTAGAATAAATATTACATTTCAACAACGTTGGAAAACATTGGAAAACAGAGGCTTGTCACACTGCAAAAACTGAAATCTAAGTAAGATTAAATATCTCAAACAAGGGTGATATTTGCTTATTTTCTGTCTGATAAGATAATTCTTCTCACTAAGCAGATTTTATGATAGTGTGTTTTACTTGTTTTAAGTGTTTTGGTCCTAATTGATCTCAGTAAGATATTACAGCTTGTTGCTGAGATTTGATGACCTATATTGAGTAAAACATGCTTGAAACTAGAATATCAACTGTTGCAAAGCTGTCTCATCAACACTCACAAGTATAAAACTACTTTTTTAAAGTAATAATTTCTTATTTCAAGCATGAAAAAAAAAAAATCTTGAGACCGAGCGCATATCATTATGTCAAGATAATGGCACTAGCATTTACTTAATTTAAGAATATTTTTCAACATATTGAGCAAAAAGGTCTAATTTTTCTTCTACCAAGAAAAGTGCACTTATTAGTGAGAGTATACTTATTTTAAGGTTTTTTGGGGTTCATTGAGGTTAGCTAATTTTACTTGTTTTGGAAAGTCTTGACAACCCGAATTTTCTTGTTCTATTGGCAGATAATTTTGCTTAGTTCAAATAAAATACCCCTATTTTTGGATTTTTTTTCCTTGTTTTTGAACACTGACTTTTTGCAGTGTTTAAGTGTTATAATGAAGGCAACACATGATGTAAATGTCTATATTCACTATATTAGCCTACTATCAAAACGACCTTGTCGCAAGCTGAAGCACATCTTTGCTGACAGAAATGTAAAAATGTGTAGAATAAATATTACATTTCAACAACATTGGAAAACTTTGGAAAACAGAGGCTTGTCACACTGCAAAAACTGAAATTTAAGTAAGATTAAATATCTCAAATAAGGGTGATATTTGCTTATTTTCTGTCTGATAAGATAATTCTTCTCACTAAGCAGATTTTATGTTAGAGTGTTTTACTTGTTTTAAGTGTTTTGGTTCTAAATGATCTCAGTAAGATATTACAGCTTGTTGCTGAGATTTGATGACCTATATTGAGTAAAACATGCTTGAAACTAGAACATCAACTGTTGCAAAGCTGTGTCATCAACACTCACAAGTATAATACTACTTTTTTTAAAGTTATCATTTCTTACTTAAAGCATGAAAAAAAGGCGGAGCGTATATCATTATGTCAAGATAATGGCACTAGCATTTACTTAATTTAAGAATGTATTTCAACATATTGAGCAAAAAGGTCTCATTTTTCTTCTACCAAGAAAAGTGCACTTATTAGTGAGAATATACGTATTTTAAGGTATTTTTGGTTTCATTGAGGTTAGCTAATTTTACTTGTTTTGGAAAGTCTTGACAACCCGAATTTTCTTGTTCTATTGGCAGATAATTTTGCTTAGTTCAAATAAAATACCCCTAATTTTTGTATTTTTTTTCTTGTTTTTGAACACTGACTTTTTGCAGTGTATAAGTGTTATAATGAAGGCAACGCATGATGTAAATGTCTATATTCACTATATTAGCCTACTATCAAAATGACCTTGTCGCAGGCTAAAGCACATCTTTGCTGACAGAAATGTAAAAATGTGTAGAATAAATATTACATTTCAACAACATTGGAAAACACTGGAAAACAGAGGCTTGTCACACTGCAAAAACTGAAATCTAAGTAGTAAGTAAGATCAAATATCTCAAATAAGGGTGATATTTGCTTATTTTCTGTCTGATAAGATAATTCTTCTCACTAAGCAGATTTTATGTAGAGTGTTTTACTTGTTTTAAGGGTTTTGGTCCTAAATGATCTCAGTAAGATATTACAGCTTGTTGCTGAGATTTGATGACCTATATTGAGTAAAACATGCTGGAAACTAGAATATCAACTGTTGCAAAGCTGTGTCATCAACACTCACAAGTATAAAACTACTTTTTTAAAGTAATAATTTCTTATTTCAAGCATGAAAAAAACAATCATGACTTTGACACAATTGTGTCTCATATTAAAACAGATGACAGCCGAATTGACTTTGCTGTTTTATTTTCAATGAAACAATAGAAAATGCGTACTCTTATAGTAGAGTAGTTGTTATTAGTGAGAATATAATTATTTTAAGGTATTTTTGGGTTCATTGAGGTTAGCTAATTTTATTTGTTTTGGAAAGTCTTGAAAAGCCAAATTTTCTTGTTCTATTGGCAGATAATTTTGCTTAGTTCAAATAAAATATCCCTAATTTTTGTATTTTTAATTCTTGTTTTTGAACACTGACTTTTTGCAGTGCAGAGGGTGAGATCACTCCTGGAAATTACTGGTTTAGCATGGCCAAAGGTATAGATTGTGTGTGTCCAAGTTAATGAAAACGGCAGGCAGTTTTCTTCTAATGGATTTATTACAAACTTTGGCAAGCTTGGTAACGTTTGCTGTGGTCTGGAACAACATGGCACACAAACAACTATCAGAAATGCAGCCAATATTACATACAGATAATGTGTCATGAGACATGCAACTATAAATTAAATGCACAGAGGACATAAGAAAAATGAATATAAATGAGCTCAAATATATCTAGAAATGAGGCATAATGATGCAATATGTACATACAGCTAGCCACATATGCCTGATTAGCACTCCAACAAGTCAATAACATCAACAAAGCTCACCTTTGTGTATTCACGCACAGCATAAAACCAAGGAGGAGTCGCATAAAACACGTCTTTCTGTGGCAGCGTCGGAGAAAGTTGTACATGTAAACGAACTGTTGCGTCACAGTCCACACAACTACGGTGAATTTAAGGACCTCCAAAATTAATAGGACAAAATGGCGCTCGCGAAATACTCATCTGCATAAACACAAACGTATTAAAAAGTGGGCTTTTTAACAATTAGGAAGGTTTGTGTCAGGTTTGTCCTTCTACAGAAACTATATTAAAACAAAAAATATATTTTTTCCCCCATCTTTTTCTATTTTCATATAATTTTTAAAAAGCTCTCGGAGGAAGAGACAAATGAAGCTCACTCTAAAGCTCCTCTTTAGAGTGAGTCGACGTGATGGAAAAGGGCCCACGGTTGGAGGTCAGGGGTCACGGTGGTGAGCTCAGCTCGGCACTGAGGATGGCAAGGTGCCGTTGAGACTTTAAAGACCGGTGGAGTGAAAGGAGGTCAGCTCGACGATGTGTGTACAGATGATCAAGCTGACAGGAAGTCATCTTTACACGACGTTGTTTTTGCTGGTAGAATGTCACGATGTGTCATGAACTGGGGCGGTATAGCTCGGTTGGTAGAGTGGCCGTGCCAGCAACTTGAGGGTTCCAGGTTCGATGCCCGCTTCCGCCATCCTAGTCACTGCCGTGGTGTCCTTGGGCAAGACACTTTACCCACGTGCTCCCAGTGCCACCCACACTGGTTTAAATGTTACTTAGATATTGGGTTTCACTATGTAAACGCGCTTTGAGTCACTAGAGAAAAGCGCTATATAAATATAATTCACTTCACTTCACTTCAACTGCCATTGCAGCACATCATTGCTGCAGTTGATAATGTGGCAAACGGAAGGTTCCCGTGGAAAAAGGTTGAAAATTAAGCTTCCCATGCCCGCTAATTAATGTTATTATCTTTGAAGTTTTTTTATTGTTTGTATAAATGTGGCCTTTGGATTAGAAGATAGGAGAATGCTTGGAGTTAATGTCATGACATTTAAATTAAACTTCAGAGTGTTGAACAATAAATGAAACAATCAAATTATTACAGCGGCTAACTGGCCTGCATTAAATTTGCTATATCATATCTTTGTTGTCGCCACAGAATATCATATTTCAGCCATTTCTCTTAAACACGGGTGTCAAACATACGGCCCGCGAAGAGGTTTTATCCGGCCCGAGGTATGAGTTTAACGGTAAAAATGTACCTGAAATTTTTAAATGAAAGACTTAGACTTCCTTTTTATTGTCATTCAAATTTGAACTTTACAGTGCAGATAAGAACGAAATTTCATGTCATTAGCTCATGGTAGTGCAGGATAAAAAAAGCAATAAGGTGCAGATAGAGATGTCCGATAATGGCTTTTTGCCGATATTCCGATATTGTCCAACTCTTTAATTACCGATACCGATATCAACCGATATATGCAGTCGTGGAATTAACACATTATTATGCTTAATTTGGACAACCAGGTATGGTGAAGATAAGGTACTTTTAAAAAAAAATTAATAAAATAAGATAAATAAATTAAAAACATTTTCTTGAATAAAAAATAAAGTAAAACAATATAAAAACAGTTACATAGAAACTAGTAATTAATGAAAATGAGTAAAATAAACTGTTAAAGGTTAGTACTATTAGTGGACCAGCAGTGTGCTTACGGACTGTATCCCTTGCAGACTGTATTGATATATATATTGATATATATTGATATATAATGTAGGAACCAGAATATTAATAACAGAAAGAAACAACCCTTTTGTGTGAATGAGTGTGAATGAGGGAGGGTTTTTTGGGGGGTTGGTGCACTAATTGTAAGTGTATATTGTGTTTTTTATGTTGATTTAATAAAAAACAAACAAAAAAAAACGATACCGATAATAAAAAAAACGATACCAATAATTTCCGATATTACATTTTAACGCATTTATCACGCATCATCCCTAGTTGCAGATATAAATAAATAAATAGGTTACTGCACAGATAAATATATTGCACTTTTTCACATGCGTCCACGTTTATGGATGTATGTGATATTGTCTTTTTTATTCCAGCGAGTTAATCCATTTTGGGGGGAGTTGAGGGGATTCAATCAATCAATCAATCAATCAATGTTTATTTATATAGCCCTAAATCACAAGTGTCTCAAAGGGCTGCACAAGCCACGACGACATCCTCGGTACAGAGCCCACATAAGGGCAAGGAAAAACTCACCCCAGTGGGACGTCGATGTGAATGACTATGAGAAACCTTGGAGAGGACCGCATATGTGGGTAACTCCCCCCTCTAGGGGACACTGGCTAAACTACTAGCCAGTGTCGCACCTCCCGTGTATCTCTAAAATCCTCCCAAAAAATTGTTGGACAGCAGAAAAATTAACACTTATAACAATCTTTGTGAACCCTTTCAGTCTGGTTTTCAGGCACTCAATACACATGCATGCTGCTGCTGCTTGATCTCAGCACTGCCTAAATATGATATAAATATGATGCGAGGCGTCCTCAATGTGAACACTCCCGCACTCAGTTCCGTTCAGAACGTCATCATAAAGAGAAAAGCGTAATATCTATTCCACAAAATAAACCGTTATAAAATAAATAGTTGACAACAGAGCAGTAAACCGGTGAAAATAAAATGTTTTAGGAACTCACCTGAAAGTTCCACCACACCTGTCGCCGACATTGAAGCAAAATATTAGAGATGTCCGATAATATTGGCCGGCCGATAAATGCTTTAAAATGTAATATCGGAAATGATCGGTATTGTTTTTTTTATTATCGGTATCAATTTTTAAATTTTTTTTTTTTTTTAATTAATTCAACATAAAAAACACCAGATACACTTACAATTAGTACACCAACCCAAAAAAAACCTCCTTCCCCCATTTGCACACATTCACACAAAAGGGTTGTTTCTTTCTGTTATTAATATTCGGGTTCCTACATTATATATCAATATATATCAATACAGTCTGCAAGGGATACAGTCCGTAAGCACACATGATTGTGCGTGCTGCTGGTCCACTAATAGTACTAACCTTTAAAGGCCTACTGAAATGCGATTTTCTTATTTAAACGGGCATAGCAGGTCCATTCTATGTGTCATAATTGATAATTTCGCGATATTGACATATTTTTGCTGAAAGGATTTAGTAGAGAACATCGACGATAAAGTTTGCAACTTTTGGTCGCTGATGAAAAAGCCTTGCCTGTACCGGAAGTAGCAGACGAGTAGCGTGACGTCACAGGTTGTGGAGCTCCTCACATCTGCACATTGTTTACAATCATGGCCACCAGCAGTGAGAGCGATTCGGACCGAGAAAGGGACGATTTCCCCATTAATTTGAGCGAGGATGGAAGATTCGTGGATGAGGAAAGTGAGAGTGAAGGACTAGAGGGCAGTGGGAGCGATTCAGATAGGGAAGATGCTGTGAGAGGCGGGTGGGACCTGATATTCAGCTGGGAATGACTAAAACAGTAAATAAACACAAGACATAGATATACTCTATTAGCCACAACACAACCAGGCTTATATTTAATATGCCACAAATGAATCCCGCATAACAAACACCTGCCCCCTCCCGTCCATATAACCCGCCAATACAACTCAAACACCTGCACAACACACTCAATCCCACAGCCCAAAGTACCGTTCACCTCCCCAAAGTTCAGACAGCACATATATTTCCCCAAAGTCCCCAAAGTTACGTACGTGACATGCACATAGCGGCACGCACGTACGGGCAAGCGATCAAATGTTTGGAAGCCGCAGCTGCATGCGTACTCACGGTACCGTGTCTGCGTATCCAACTCAAAGTCCTCCTGGTAAGAGTCTCTGTTGTCCCAGTTCTCCACAGGCCAATGGTAAAGCTTGACTGTCATCTTTCGGGAATGTAAACAATGAAACACCGGCTGTGTTATCCGGCAAAACAGTCAGGGGGTGCATTCTACGGCGGGGGTGCGTTATCCGGCACAACACCTGCCGCAATACACCGCTTCCCACCTACAGCTTTCTTCTTTGCTGTCTCCATTGTTCATTGAACAAATTGCAAAAGATTCACCAACACAGATGTCCAGAATACTGTGGAATTTTGCGATGAAAACAGACGACTTAATAGCTGGCCACCATGCTGTCCCAAAATGTCCGCTACAATCCGTGACGTCACGCGCCAACGTCATCATACCGAGACGTTTTCAGCAGGGTATTTCGGGCGAAATTTAGAATTGCACTTTAGTAAGCTAACCCGGCCTTATTGGCATGTGTTGCAATGTTAAGATTTCATCATTGATATATAAACCATCAGACTGCGTGGTCGGTAGTAGTGAGTTTCAGTAGGCCTTTAATATTCTGGTTCCTACATTATATATCAATATATATCAATACAGTCTGCAAGGGATACAGTCCGTAAGCACACATGATTGTGCGTGCTGCTGGTCCACTAATAGTACTAACCTTTAACAGTTAATTTTACTAATTTTCATTAATTACTAGTTTCTTTGTAACTGTTTTTATATTATTTTACTTTCTTTTTTATTCAAGATGTTTTTAATGTATTTATCTTATTTTATTTTATAAATTTTTTAAGAAAGTACCTTATCTTCACCATACCTGGTTGTCCAAATAAGGCATAATAATGTGTTAATTCCACGACTGTATATATCGGTTGATATCGGTTTCGGTAATTAAGAGTTGGACAATATCGGGATATCAGCAAAAAGCCATTATCGGACATCCCTACAAAATATCCATTAAAACTGCCAGAGCCAAAATACTTTTCTTTACTTAATCTCAAACGCGCAATAATACGGTTCAAAAATGTTTTAGTTTGATTGCACAAAATCCTTGAAATTGCCACAAATGCGCCAGTACTGATACCTACCGGAGTTGAAGCCGTGTTTTTTCCCCGTTAACACTACAGTGCGTGTGACGTCGTAACGTCATGTCCGCATGCGGGTCAGATTGCATTCACATTGGAAATCGCTTTTTTTTTCTTTTGTAATGTGAACAGCCACATAAAAAGATGGGATTTGACCAAGTGTGAACGTAGCCTCAATGGTATTTACGAAATTAAAACGGGTTTTTAGCTATAGACTAAAAAGTTTGACTAAACGACGAGAAGATCGTACTGAAAAACAGAAGTGTCACGTTCCACAGAGAAAGTGCTTGCAAGTGAGGCAATCCACTTTCTTGCCTCATCAGCTCATTGATTCTCTAATCGAAGGTTGAGCACAATGTGAGCAGGAAAACATCAGGGCATTAAAAGTGTGTGTGCTGGCTGGTAAATGTAACAAGCAACGTGAAACCACATGGAATGTGTCGCGAGACGTCACACTGACAAGATACATTGGAATAACGAAGGTTTGCGGTCAAACCATGGCTGCGGTCGAATTTTGATTATTATTGTTTTTCATAACGAAACTCAACAGTGGGCTATTGACTGAATGTGACCTTGTTCTCGGCCCTCTGGGCTGAAAATTGCTGGATTTGTGTTTTGACTGGATGGTGAAGCATTGGTGAGTTCAGCGGTCCACCTTCCTAACAAGAAGACGTGCAGCTTTAAAAATCGCAAAATCACAGAGTCGGACTGCCATGCACTAAAGTAGCAAAGTTTTGTTTTAGTTTCTTTTTGTTAGTTACATACCGTAAATTCCGGACTGTAAGCCGCTACTTTTTTCCTACGCTTTAAAACCTGCGGCTTATAAAACGGTGTGGCTAATTTCAGAATTTTTCTTTTTTTTTTTTAATGTTTTGAAATAGAAGCAAAGACACTGAAAAGGTGTGTTTGTACTATGGCGCCCTCCTTTGTAAGAGTTCGCTGGCAGTGCCGTTTTACTAAGCTTTGAACCGTAAGTACAAGTAGGGCTGGGCGATATGCATACTTGCCAACCTTGAGACCTCCGATTTCGGGAGGGGGGGGCGTGGTTAAGAGGGGAGGAGTATATTTACAGCTAGAATTCACCAAGTCAAGTATATATAAGAAATACTTGACTTTCAGTGAATTCTAGCTATATATATATATTTTTTTATGTATATATATATATATATATATATATATATATATATATATATATATATATATATATATATATATATATATATATATAAATAAGAGAAATACTTGAATTTCAGTGTTAATTTTTTACACATACACACACATAACACTCATCTACTCATTGTTGAGTTAAGGGTTGAATTGTCCATCCTTGTTCTGTTCTCTGTCACTCTTTTTCTAACCATGCTGAACACCCTCTCTGGTGATGCATTCTGCTTCGTCCTCTTGTTGTGTGCGCAGTTGTTCACTGCACTCTCTAAAAGCCCTAGATATTAATGTCACATATGCATGTACAGTAGATGGCAGTATTGCCCTGTTTAAGAGTGTCACAACATTGCTGTTTACGGCAGACGAACTGCTTTACGGTAGACGAAAACGTGACTGCTGTTGTTGTGTGTTGTTGCCGCGCTGGGAGGACGTTAATGAAACTGCCTAACAATAAACCCACATAAGAAACTAAGAACTCGCCCTCGATCATTCTACAGTTATAACGTGATCGGGCAGGTACGCTGTTTATATTGTGGGAAAGCGGACGTGAAAACAGGCTGTCGACACGTCACTCAGGTCCGCCTGAATTCCGGGAGATTTTCGGGAGAAAATTTGTTCCGGGAGGTTTTTGGGAGAAGCGCTGAATTTCGGGAGTCTCCCGGAAAATCCGGGAGGGTTGGCAAGTATGGCGATATGGCCTTTTATTAATATCTCGATATTTTTGAGCCATGTCATGATACACGATATATATCGCGATATTTTGCCTTAGCCTTGAATGAACACTTGATGCATATAATCACAGCAGTATGATGATTCTATGTGTCTACATTAAAGCATTCTTGTTCAAACTGCATTAATATATGTTCATTTTAAACGTTCATGCAGAGAGGGAAATTACAACTAAGTCAATTTACTAAAACTGTATTTATTAAGCAGCGGCACAAACATTCATCTCATTTCCAAAACAGAAAGTGCAAGATTGTCAGAGACACTTTAAAACAAGCTATTAGTGCACTTGTGTGCATGATGTCACTAAGATGACATATCAAAACAACACTAAATTAAAGTGCACTTTTTGTACAGAACGCCACTACAATAGTTTAAAACAAATAAAGTGCACTTTTGTGCATGATGTCACACAAGATATTTCAATAACTGTCAAATAAAAATGAGCTGCATAATAGGTTCCTGCGGACGTTATATCCTTCTGTTGTTTACTCTTTTTTTTCATACGGTGTTGATGTGGAAATAGTTGCTTTGGCATTTTGTTGGTGTGGCACCGGCCGGAGATGTTGACATGCAGAGTTTCAAGCACTCCTCATTCTCTAGCGGGTGACTTTTCAAATGATGCTACAAATTAGCAATGCTGCTACTTTTTGTAGCAACGCTTTTGCCGCATAATTGTTCGTCATATTCCCGCTTGAAGCCAAACCACCGCCAGACGATGCACCCCGTGCTGTTTTTCTTGGGAATTAATTCTTCCTCCATTTGTTACCAGATTCGCACCTTATTTCTCTCGTATTACCACAGGCAACGCACCGTTAGCATCACAGCTAATAATAAAAAAAAGTTTCAATCAAAGCTAATGTTACCCATGTAGCTACCTCTCTGCTCGGGGAGGGCGTGTGACGTTGCGCGTGTGACGTTGCACGTGTGACGTATGAAAGATGGTGCACTTGTTTATGTCTCTGTGAGAAGGAGAGACAAGAAAGAGTGAGAAGAGCCTGTAGTGTAATGCCCGCAGCTAAAAGCAACTGTGTGAGAACATATACTAGAATATCACGATATAGTCATTTTCTATATCGCACAGAGACAAACCCGCGATATATCGAGTATATCGATATATCGCCCAGCCCTAAGTACAAGTGTCGTTCTGTCTTCTTGCTGTCCATAGCATTCCTACTCGTATGGATTCAAAATATAGCTAAAACAATTCTTTCTTACTAAACCGTCCCAGGTGTGTGTTTTCGTGTATATTTGTATGTAATGAAACTAGCATCATTAGCATTAGCTAATATGCTAATACATTTACGTGTGTCTGTGTACTAGTATTACTAACTTACATATATATTATTTTTGTATTGTTTCAATTTTGCAAATTCACCAAATTGTCACCGTGAATTTATTGAGTCTGTTCAGCTGATTGGAGAGCTAGCTTCTGCAGCTAGTGGGTCCATGACGATGACTTCCGTTTTGTTTGATCAGCCGTTTTACTGCCGTGTTACAGGCACCATTTGGAAATAATTAAGGTATGTAAATAAACATTTACAAAATCTTTCCATCCCTCCATCTTCTTCCGCTTATCCGAGGTCGGGTCGCGGGGGCAGCAGCCTAAGCAGGGAAGCCCAGACTTCCCTCTCCCCAACCACTTCGTCCAGCTCTTCCCGGGGGATCCCGAGGCGTTTCCAGGCCAGCCGGGAGACATAGTCTTCCCAACGTGTCCTGGGTCTTCCCCGAAGCCTCCTACTGGTCCGACGTGCCCTAAACACCTCCCTAGGGAGGCGTTTGGGTGGCATCCTGACCAGATGCCCGAACAAAATCTTTCTGTATAGATAAATCATTTCACAATGTATATATCCACGGCTAATATATGAAAAAAAAAGATTTTCTTCTAAAATTTCTAGAAAACAATCGTAATTTGTAGACAGCTGTGCTAAAAAAATAACCCATTCAGTTTAGGTCCAGATTTAGGATACTTTAACATGAGTATCCAGTAGGGATGTCCCATAATATCGGACTGCCGATATTATCGGCCGATAAATGCTTTAAAATGTAATATCGGAAATTGTCGGTATCGGTTTCAAAAAAGGAACATTTATGATTTATTAAAACGCCGCTGTGTACACGGACGTAGGAAGAAGTACAGAGCGCCAATAAACCTTGAAGACACTAACTTTGCGTGTCGGCCCAGTCATATAATATCTACGGCTTTTCACACACACAAGTGAATGCAAAGCATACTTGATCAACAGCCATACAGGTCACACTGAGGGTGGCCGTATAAACAACTTTAACACTGTTACAAATATGCGCCACACTGTGAACCCACCCCGAACAAGAATGACAAACACATTTCGGGAGAACATCCGCACCGTAACACAACATAAACACAACAGAACAAATACCCAGAACCCCTTGCAGCACTAGCTCTTCCGGATCGCTACAATATACACTCCCCCGCTACCCCCGACCCCCAACTCCGCCCACCTCAATCTCCTCATGTTCTCTCAGGGAGAGCATGTCCCAAATTCCAAGCTGCTGTTTTGAGGCATGTTAAAAAAAAAATAATGCACTTTGTGACTTCAATAATAAATATGGCAGTGCCATGTTGGCATTTTTTCCCATAACTTGAGTTGATTTATTTTGGAAAACCTTGTTACATTGTTTAATGCATCCAGCGGGGCATCACAACAAAATTAGGCATAATAATGTGTTAATTCCACGACTGTATATATCGGTATCGGTTGATATCAGTATCGGTAATTAAGAGTGGGAAAATATCGGGATATCGGCAAAAAAGCCATTATCGGACATCTCTAGTATCCAGTAAAAATTTAGATATTTCTTGTTCCCACTTTTCAAAAAAATGTCATTCAAAGTTGCCATATCTGCAAAAAAGACTGCAATATACATGCCAGGCCACTAGTTGGCGGCGTCACTTTGTAATGGCAGAAATGAAGTGTCAAACTTTTTCCGCGGAGGACAGCATACTGAAAAATCAAAAGATGCAGGGGTTGCGTTTTAAAATGTTACATTTTTTCAAAAAAATCTCAAGACAATCCAATACGCTAATGGTATATGATCTTGTGATGTCATGAATGTCACTTTAGTCTTATTAGTAGGAGTGTGCCGATCCAATATTGATATCAGATATCATTGCGATATCAGCAAAAAAAAATTTTTGGATTATATTGCATGTAAAATGTTTGTTAAAAGCACTCCGATACAAGCAGTCCTGCAGCGTGTTTGCTTTTGTAAAGCTGGACAGCCAGTCCTTAAATAAACACAAGGGGTTGGTCTTTTCCTCTAATTTAGTCAAGGCATTCACAAAAAGTAAACATGGTAGGCAAAGGGGGACTATGAGCTAACAGTTACACAACAGCTAAGCACACAATAGCACACAAGCTGGACATAAGTAATAAGTGTCCTTAATTGAATGATATTGCAGTCTATTGTGAACAAAGAGACACACAGAGTCCACTGACATCGGGGACCAGGTAGTACTATGACTTACCGTATCGAACAGACTGGGCTTACTGTGTGTGGCTTTTTACGAAAGCCATTTTGTGTTGTTCATTACCACCAGCTATAGGACAGGAGTTTAACAGTATCACTTGATACAACAATGAAGCGAGCCAGTCATGTTTAGGTGGTCTTCGGCGGGGGTCATCAGGTAACGTTAATAAGGCAGATATCATGTTAACTAATTGTGGAAGTCGCCTCCTAGGTCCCACTGTCAGACACGGCACCGGAGCCAAGCGTGCAGGTTTAACAAGGTTTTTAATGATAATGTTGTCAACAAAAGTTTTCTCTCTTAGTAGAACGTGACTTTTCAGTCACGTCCGTATCCTCTCTCCCCTCCTGCTCCCGGCTGCTTACTGTTAAAGACAACAGATGATTAGATTAACACGTACCACCTGTGAAATCTAATCACCTGCCAGCTGTGTCTCGGCGTCAGCACTGCCACGCCCCCGTCTGATGGTGCTCTGTCCTCAGCACCATGGACAGAGGCGGTGACTTTTGCTCCTGCAGGCAGCGCTGGCTACATCTCCCTCCACACTAATGTTCTTCTAGATCAGGGGTGTCCAAACTACGGGCCAAGTGTGGCCCACCCAGCCTCTTCAATTTGGCCCGCGAGATCTCATGAGTTCAACACAGCATCGCACCACACTTTCAAAATGAATCTTATACCAGGCAGTCTCGTAATGCTACATATTTGCTGCCATCTTGTGGACAATGTGAGCTCATTGACCCTTGAAAGTACTTAGAAATAGTAGCGCAGCATTGACTTACAAACCCCGTTTCCATATGAGTTGGGAAATTGTGTTAGATGTAAATATAAACGGAATACAATGATTTGCAAATCCTTGTCAACCCATATTCAGTTGAATGCACTACAAAGACAACATATTTGATGTTCGAACTCATAAACTTTATTTTTTTTTGGCAAATAATTCACTTAGAATTTCATGGTTGCATCACGTGCCAAATAGTTGGGAAAGGGCATGTTCACCACTGTGTTACATGGCCTTTCCTTTTAACAATACTCAGTAAACGTATGGGAACTGAGGAAACACATTTTTTAAGCTTCTCAGGTGGAATTCTTTCCCATTCTTGCTTGATGTACAGCTTAAGTTGTTCAACAGTCCGGGGGTCTCCCTTGTGGTATTTTAGGCTTCATAATGCGCCACACATTTTCAATGGGAGACAGGTCTGGACTACAGGCAGGCCAGTCTAGTACCCGCACTCTTTTACTATGAAGCCACGTTGATGTAACACGTGGCTTGGCATTGTCTTGCTGAAATAAGCAGGGGTGTCCATGGTAACGTTGCTTGGATGGCAACATATGTTGCTCCAAAACCTGTATGTACCTTTCAGCATTGATGGTGCCTTCACAGATGTTTAAGTTACCCATGTCTTGGGCACTAATACACCCCCATACCATCACAGATGCTGGCTTTTCAACTTTGCGCCTATAACAATCCGGATGGTTCTTTTCCTCTTTGGTACAGAGGACACGACGTCCACAGTTTCCAAAAACAATTTTAAATTTGGACTCGTCAGACCACAGAACACTTTTCCACTTTGTATCAGTCCATCTTAGATGAGCTCAGGCCCAGCGAAGCCGACTGCGTTTCTGGGTGTTGTTGATAAACGGTTTTCGCCTTGCATAGGAGAGTTTTAACTTGCACTTACAGATGTAGCGACCAACTGTAGTTACTGACAGTGGGTTTCTGAAGTGTTCCTGAGCCCATGTGGTGATATCCTTTACACACTGATGTCGCTTGTTGATGCAGTACAGCCTGAGGGATTGAAGGTCACGGGCTTAGCTGCTTACGTGCAGTGATTTCTCCAGATTCTCTGAACCCTTTGATGATATTACGGACCTTAGATGGTCCGTAATATCACCACCTAGTACCAACCTCGTCATGTCCGTTGTGTCCTGAGCAAGACACTTCACCCTTGCTCCTGATGGGTGCTGGTTAGCGCCTTGCATGGCAGCTCCCGCCATCAGTGTGTGAATGTGTGTGTGAATGGGTAAATGTGGAAGTAGTGTCAAAGCGCTTTGAGTACCTTGAAGGTAGAAAAGCGCTATACAAGTACAACCCACAAGTACAACCCAAATCCCTTAATTCCTTGCAATATGTTGAGAAAGGTTTTTCTTAAACTGTTCAACAATTTGCTCACGCATTTGTTGACAAAGTGGTGACCCTCGCCCCATCCTTGTTTGTGTATGACTGAGAATTTCATGGAATCTACTTTTATACCCAATCATGGCACCCACCTGTTCCCAATTTGCCTGTTCACCTGTGGGATGTTCCAAATAAGTGTTTGATGAGCATTCCTCAACTTTATCAGTACTTATTGCAACCTTTCCCTACTTCTTTGTCACGTGTTGCTGGCATCAAATTCTAAAGTTAATGATTATTTAAAAAAAAAATTGATGTTTATCAGTTTGAACATCAAATATGTTGTCTTTGTAGCAT
Source organism: Nerophis lumbriciformis (assembly GCF_033978685.3). Lineage (NCBI taxonomy): Eukaryota > Metazoa > Chordata > Actinopteri > Syngnathiformes > Syngnathidae > Nerophis > Nerophis lumbriciformis. Next base: position 46,420,053 of record NC_084551.2, read on the forward strand.
ATTCAACTGAATATGGCTTGAAAATGATTCGCAAATCATTGTATTCTGTTTATATTTACATCTAACACAATTTCCCAACTCATATGGAAACAGGGTTTGTGTATGACACAATCCAAACAACCTTCCCTAGTTATGGTGCCAATAAAAAATGGAACTATGGTCACACATGGTCACACATAACACATCTTGCTCACTGAACTTTGTGGATTTTATGGAAAACTTTCAAATACCATAAAAAAATGTAAAACTCTTATCCATTTTTGACGCATTTTGGCTGCTTGATATTTCTGTTTGGATAGGGTCAAACGTTTACATACTTTTAATATCCATCCATCCATCCATTTTCTACCGCTTGTCCCGTTCGGGGTCGCGGGGGTTCTTGAACCTATCTCAGCTGCATTCGGGCGGAAGGCGGGGTCATCGGCGGTCACTCGAACGAGTATGACGATCCTCCTGGTAGGGGTGTATCCCTTTATGGAGGATGCCTGTCCGTGACTTTGTTAAACTTGGGGAGACTGGTGCACAGACAGTCACCACACGATCCTTGACAGAATCGGGTCAGGGTCCAGTGGCATGGAGTCCAAGACGACTGGGGACCCTTTTCTGCTGCAGCCTTCTTCCGCCATCGCAGCCGTTGTGGTAGTTCTTAAATCTACCGTCTTCCGCCTGCTCCGCCGTTGAGGTCTTCACCGTATCCCTGGCTAGGGGGCAGTCAGGTACTAGGCCTTTGCCAAGGGCCACCTGGGGTAACAGTAGTAAAGGGGTTAACCTCAAGACCCCACAGAGGAGCCTCCACTGCCAGATGCACTTTAACATCATGCCCAGGACATGCACTGCAAAAAGTTAGTGTTCAAAAACAAGAAAAAAAAAATTAGAGGTATTTTACTTGAACTAAGCAACATTATCTGCCAATAAAACAAGAAAATGTGATTTTCCAAAACAAGTAAAATTAGCTAACCTCAATGAAACAAAAAATACCTTAAAATAAGTATAATCTCACTAATAAGTGTAATTTTCTTGGTAGAAAAAAAAAGAGGCCTTTTTTCTCAATATGTTGAAAAATATATATGCTAGTGCCATTATCTTGACATAAAGATATGCGCCCGGTATTACATTTCTGGAAACCAGCAAACTTATACTAAAAACTAGTTTATTTTTTTAATGGAAAGGCCACAAGGCAACCGCTTGTTACTCTCGGAGTCTCCTAGCCGCTCAGGCAAATCATATGGTCTAAAAATGCATTTTTCCATCGATAACATGACATCATCGCGCAAAGTGCATGCTCTTTCAGTCAGTTAGTGCGCATATACACAGCCCGGCCCCTGGCCAAATTGTTTTTAATTGTAATTTTGAGGAATTTATCTGAATGTGCATGAACTATTTCTGTTCAAAATTGTTTGAAATGTTAAATGTTTAAATATTAACTGTCAGTTTACTGTACTGTGCCAACTGTACTACTATATGAGTACGTGTTTTCTATTGTTTAATTGAAAATAAAACAGCAAAGTCCATTTGGCTGTCATCTGTTTGTGTCACAATTGTGTCAAAGTCATGATTTTTTATTCATGCTTGAAATAAGAAATTATTACTTTAAAAAAAGTAGTTTTATACTTGTGAGTGTTGATGACACAGCTTTGCAACAGTTGATATTCTAGTTCCAAGCATGTTTTACTCAATATAGGTCATCAAATCTCAGCAACAAGCTGTAATAATCTACTGAGATCATTTAGGACCAAAAATAAGTAAAACACTCTAATATAAAATCTGCTTAGTGAGAAGAATTATCTTATTAGACAGAAAATAAGCAAATATCACCCTTATTTGAGATATTTAATCTTACTTAGATATCAATTTTTGCAGTGTGGAAGGCGGGGTACACCCTGGACAAGTCGCCACCTCATCACAAGGCCAACACAGATAGACAGACAACATTCACACTCACATTCACACACTAGGGCTAATTTAGTGTTGCCAATCAACTTGTTTGTGAGGCACATGCATTAACCCGTGGGCCACCGTGCAGGCCTATTTATATATCCATCATATTAATACAATACATACATATATTTGACCCCCGGCCACATTTTGTTTAGCCCAGGGGTCGGCAACCTTTACCACTCAAAGAGCCATTTTGACCCGTTTCCACAAATTAAAGAAAACAATGGGAGCCACAAAACTCTTTTGAAATTTAAAATGAAATAACACTACATACAAAGTTTTTTTTTGCTTTGTGCTATGTATAAACCAGGGGTCTCAGACACGCGGCCCGCACCTTAATATGGAAATGTAATGTTAGTGCGGCCCGCTAGTTTTATATGAAGGGCACTTGACAGCGTCACACTTGCCAACCCTCCCGATTTTTCCGGTAGACTCCCGAATTTCAGGGAAACTATTCTCTTGAATGTATGCTGATTTTCACCCAAACAACAATAATAAGGGCGTGTCGTGATGTCACTACCTTTAGCGCCCTCTACAGCTTGAACAAACAGCTTGCCAGCCCAGTTACATGTTATATGAGGCTTCTGCAGACACACATAAGTGAATGCAAGCATACTTGGTTAACAGCCATACAGATCACACTGAGGGTGGCGATATAAACAACTTTAACACTCTTACTAATATGCGCCACACTGTGGGCCCACACCAAACAAGAATGACAAACACATTTCGGGAGAACATCCGCACCGTAACACAACAGAACAAATACCCAGAATCCCATGCATCCCTAACTCTTCCGGGCTACTTTATACACCCCCGCTACCACCAAAGCCCACCACCCCAACCCTGCCCCCCCACACATCAACAACACCCCCCCCCCCACCCCCCGTGCGTAGATTGAGGTGGGCGGGGTTTGGTGGTAGCAGGGTGTGTAATGTAGCCCGGAAGAGTTAGGGATGCATGGGATTCTGGGTATTTGTTCTGTTGTGTTTATGTTGTGTTACGGTGTGGATGTTCTCCCGAAATGTGTTTGTCATTCTTGTTTGGTGTGGGTTCACAGTGTGGCGCATATTAGTAAGAGTGTTATAGTTGTTTATACGGCCACCGTCAGTGTGATCTGTATGGCTGTTGAACAAGTATGCCTTACTGTCACTTAGTGTGTGAGCAGACGCCGCATACAAAATGTGACTGGGCCGGCACGCTGTTTCTTAGGTGAAAAAGCGGACGCGACGACAGGTTGTAGAGGACGCAAAATGCAGTGCCATCGCGGCACGCCCTCAATTTTGTTTGAATGTTTGCCCTGGGAGAGGCAGTGAAATCCGGAAGTCTCCCGGAAAAATCGGGAGGGTTGGCAAGAATGCAGCTGAGCCGCATCAGAGTGGTCAAAGAGCCGCATGCGGCTCCGTAGCCGCGGGTTGCCGACCCCTGGTTTAGCCTAATGCGGCCACTAAGTCAAAAAGTTGATGGTGCTTCTTTCTGAACGAAACACTTTACTCTGTCTAATTATTCTTCATCTAAACGACTAGCCGACACTGTAGGATTGAAGCGGAAGCAACATGTCACGTTCCCATTTTCCCCGGCAGGTTACATCGAGGAGGCGTGCATCATCGCCTGTCCCTCCGACTGTAAACTCAGCGAGTGGTCCAACTGGTCCCGCTGCAGCAAGTCCTGCGGCAGCGGCGTCAAAGTGCGCTCCAAGTGGCTCCGAGAGAAACCTTACAACGGGGGGCGGCCTTGTCCCAAGCTAGACCACGTCAACCAGGTACGGAAGCCAGCCATTTCATTAGGTACACCTGCAAAGTCAAATGAGATGAAATTCCTCTACTGACTGCTTTTCTACATGTTTTGTTTCTTAACTCCTTTTCTAAGTTAGATGAATGTTATACCTAACAAACCTGTCTGAATATAAGAAACCAAACTGTGGAAGTCGCTTCCTAGCAGCTCCACTGTAGACACGGCACAAGAACCACGCGTGCAGGTTTAACAAAGTTTTAATGTTTTTAACAACATTTTTCAAAGTCTTTTTCGGCATGTCGTGACGTTGCCGTCACTCCCAATTCTCTCTCTCCCTTTGCTCCCGACCGCTTACTGTTAAAGACAACGGATGATTAGATTAACACGTACCACCTGTGAAATCTAATCACCTGCCAGCTGTGTCTCGCCGTCAGCACATGAGTGCCGGCTGGCGCTCGTCCTCAGCACCATGGACAGCGGCGGTGACTGCACTTGCCCCCACACAAACATTTAATTAGAAGGAGTAAAATTAACCTGTTGGATCTGTACCATTCCTGTTTTACGCTTTATTACACAATAATCAATAATGTCATTACTCCCATCTTGGAGTGAAGTGTTCATGTGATGGTTTATCTGCTTATTTTCCAATTTCAAGCTGTGTAAAATTGAGCGCTTACTGGATGGAAATGGATCTGCCAATGTGTATTAGTGTAATGAGTGAGGGTGTGGCCTAAAGACATCGGCATCCTACTTTGTCAATGTTGTCAACAATTATTACGCAATGTGAAATGGTATTTCAAGTTGTTGCATAAAAATTGTGCACAAGAGGGCTGCCAGTGACTAAATGGAATCTGATTGTTAGGTTTTGTCTATAGTCGACGATCAGTCAAATCAATTTTTAAACGGGATCTGCACTTTGTTTTGCCTATCATTCACAATCATTATGAAAGACATGACGATGGATGTTTTTTTTTGCATTTTAAATATTAAATAAATGCGATGAAAAATCTGCTTACAATGGAGCTTATGGTAGCTGCGCAATTCCGCCTACAAAGCCCTTAAAATCACACCACAACCCCTCCATTGAGGTTTTATATACATATAGTAACAAGCACATTTATGATAATATTTTATATTTACGTATTTTGATAATTTTAAGTAGGGATGTCCGATAATGGCTTTTTGCTGATATTCCGATATTGTCCAACTCTTTAATTACAGATACCGATATCAACCGATACCGATATCACCCGATACCGATATATACAGTCATGGAATTAACACATTATTATGCCTAATTTGGACAACCAGGTATGGTGAAGATAAGGTCCTTTAAAAAAAAAAAATTAATAAGATAAATAAATAAAAACATTTTCTTGAATAAAAAATAAAGTAAAACAATATAAAACAGATACATAGAAACTAGTAATGAATGAAAATGAGTAAAATTAACTGTTAAAGGTTAGTACTATTAGTGGACCAGCAGCACGCACAATCATGTGTGCTTACGGACTGTATCCCTTGCAGACTGTATTGATATATATTGATATATAATGTAGGAACCAGAATATTAATAACATAAAGAAACAACCCTTTTGTGTGAATGAGTGTAAATGAGGGAGGGAGGTTTTTGGGTTGGTGCACTAATTGTAAGTGAATCTTGTGTTTTTTATGTTGATTTAATTAAAAAAATAAAAACGATAATAAAAAAAACGATACCGATAATTTCCGATATTACATTTTAAAGCATTTATCGACCGATAATATCGGACATCTCTAATTTTAAGCATACGCGGCACATTAATTTCAAAAACGCATCACAGCGTGTGCTTTTTTTTTTTTCTTCATTACTGATTATTACTCACTGCAGACTTCATGAGAACCAACAAACATAATAGAACATCACTTACTGTACAAGGTAGGGTTGTCCCGGTACCAAAATGGATTTCGATGCTTTTCGATACTTTTCTAAATAAAGGGGACCACAAAAAAGGGGCATTATTGTCTTTATTTTAACAAAAAATATTTCGGTACATTAAACATATGTTTCTTATTGCAATTGTGTCCTTAAATAAAATAGTGAACATACATTTATTAGTAAGGAAGCAAACAAAGTCTCCTAATTTAGCTGCTGACATATGCAGTAACATATTGTGTCATTTTCCATTCTATTATTTTGTCAAAATTATGAGGAAAAAGCTGTAAAAATTGATTATTAATCTACTTGTTCATTTACTGTTAATATCTGGTTATTTTCTGTTTCCTATCTACACTTCTGTTAAAATGTAATAATCACTTATTCTCAGAGGTGGGTAGTAACGCGCTACATTTACTCCGTTACATCTACTTGAGTAACTTTTGGGATAAATTGTACTTCTAAGAGTAGTTTTAATGCAACTTACTTTTACTTTTACTTGAGTATATTTATAGAGAAGAAACGCTACTTTTACTCCGCTACTTTTATCTACATTCAGCTCGCTACTCGCTACTAATTTTTATCGATCTGTTAATGCACGCTTTGTTTGTTTTGGTCTGTCAGACAGACCTTCAAAGTGCCTGCGTTACTGGTGACGTTTCACTCCGTTCCACCAATAAAATGCAGTCACTAGTGACGTTTGACTCCGTTCCACCAATCCGATGCAGTCACTGGTGACGTTGGACCAATCAAACAGAGCCAGGCGGTCACATGACCTGACTTAAACAAGTTGAAAAACTTATTGGGGTGTTACCATTTAGTGGTCAATTGTACGGAATATGTACTGTACTGTGCAATCTACTAATACAAGTTTCAATCAATCAATCAAAAGTGTGAAGGAAAAAAGACACTTTTTTATTTCAAACGTACATCCCGTCACAAGCCTAAAGACTGACTGCACAGTTCCTGTCTTCACAATAAAAGTGCCGCTCCATCGCGCCTGCGCTTTCAAAATAAGAGTCTCCGAAAGCCAGCGCAAACAAGCTAGCAAGCTACGGAATTTGCCGCCAATGTATTTCTTGTAAAGTGTGTGAAAACGAATATGGAAGCTGGACAAATAAGATACCAAAAACCAACCACTTTCATGTGGTATTAGACAGAAAGGAGGAACTTTTTTTCTCCTGCATTTGAAAACGTGGACGTTAAGCACTGCTGTCTGATTACAATCAATGCAAGTCATCAGAATCAGGTAATACACCAACTTATATTCTTGTCAACATGAAAGAAAGGAATCTATATGTGTTAAACATGCATGTATATTCATTAAAACACCTTTAACATGTAAACAAAAACGGCAAAATAAATAAATATAAATGATATACTGTATATATCAATGTATGTGTATATATGTATATATATATATATATATATATATATATATATATATATATATATATATATGATATGTGTGTGTATGTTACTCATCAGTTACTCAGTACTTGAGTAGTTTTTTCACAACATACTTTTTACTTTTACTCAAGTAAATATTTGGGTGACTACTCATTACTTTTACTTGAGTAATAAATCTCTAAAGTAACAGTACTCTTACTTGAGTACAATTTCTGGCTACTCTACCCACCTCTGCTTATTCTTCTGTTGTTTGATACTTTACATTAGTTTTGGATGATACCACAAATGTAGGTATCATTTCGATACAGGATCATACAACTGTCATAATTTAAGTCCTTGTGTGTCTAGGGACGTATTTCTTGAGTTTAAAAGCATAATATACATTTAACAAAAAACTAAAAAAGATTTTGCGATTCAGTGTTATAACTTCACCTTTATCGTTAGTTTTTAACCCACAATGCGTCCATTCTCCCTTTTCTGTCTACACACTGTGTCTGATTGTAAGTACTCCGTGATTGTGCGCTGCCGAACATGCTCCTCTGCTCGTATAACCAGAAATGTCAAGACGTGACGACGACGCGCCGTAATGTCCGTTAAAAAGGGGGGTGGCGAAACCGGTACTTTTTTTAGAGGCGGTATAGTATATATATATATATATATATATATATATATATATATATATATATATATACATATATATATATATATAGTATTGCGGTACTATACTAGTACCGGTATACCGTACAACCGTAGTACAAGGTCTGCTGTCATTAGGATGCCGACTGCTTGGATGTTCATATATTTCCACTTCGATAAAGAATGACTCACAATCCTTACGAAGAAACGGGGTGGGAGTCGGGGGGACCAGGCGCCTTTTTGTGTCGTTCTAGCCATTTTCGGGTCCTAAATGGCTGTCAAAGTGTACCAACCTGTGGGAATACCTACTCAGACTTCTTCTCTCCAGGTGAGATACATGATCAATGATTTAGAATAAACTTACAGGGAGCAAGGAAGCGAGGAAAGAACAGACTACTTGAAAATGTAACACGGTACTGATCACGTCGCCACTTTAGATAGTTTGTCTGTGTTAGACTAGACTTTAGACTAGACGTAGACTTCCTTTTTATTGTCATTCAAATTTGAACTTTACAGCACAGATAAGAACGAAATTTCGTTACTTAGGCTCATGGTAGTGCAGGATAAAAAAGCAATAAGGTGCATGTATAAATAAATATATATAAATAATATATAAATATATATATAAAATAAATAAATATATATAAATAAATAAATAAATTACTGTACAGATAAATGTATTGCACTTTTTCACATGCGTCCACGTTTATGGATGTATGTTATATTGTCTTTTTTATTCCAGCGAGTTAATCCATTTTGGGGGGAGTTGAGGGGATAATTTAATTATGATGCGTTCAAGAGTCTTACGGCCTGAGGGAAGAAGCTGTTACAGAACCTGGAGGTTCTGCTTCGGAGGCTGCGGAACCTCTTTCTAGAGTCCAGCAGTGAAAACAGTTCTTGGTGGGGGTGGGAGGAGTCTTTGCAGATTTTCTGAGCCCTGGTCAGGCAGCGGCTTTTTGCGATCTCCTAGATAGGAGGAAGAGGAGTCCTGATGATCTTTTCTGCCGTCCTCACCACTCTCTGGAGAGGTATTTATAAAATAACTGTTTCATACTTCCTCTGAACGAGCCGTTTGGAATGTTTGCCCATTTAGTGACGTTTTTCCAATTTGTGACGTCAGCGGATATCTCCATATGTGGTCGAAATTTACCCGAAGAGTGTTGCGCGAGTCCGCTATTGTAGTCCGAAATTTTTCTCGATCCTCTTGTTGTGGGGCAGACTGTCTCGTACGTGCACATGCATCTTCCGCCGTTGCCATTTCGAAGATGCTCAGAAAGCAACTTGAAGACAGCCTTTAAAACATAATCAATGCAAAATTTTGACCAAAGAACCACCAGTAAATATTATGTAGACCACAGGGAAGTGTTTAAAATGTAGAAAAAAAAATCACTATCTGACTCTTTAGATGAGCACTATTATATTATTCGATAAGAACATTACTGTCATATTGAATAAAAAACTTTTTTTGTCTTTACATTAATATACTGTAGGCATTATTAGACATATTGTATGTTTGTTTTAGGAGTTATGCTTGAATGTATTTATTTTTATTGCTTTTTTCGCATAATCTCAGGATTCTAAGAACCTTACTGTCATATTGAGTAAAAAGTTTCTTTTTGCAAACCTTACAAAAGCATATGTTTCTAGTAAAAATCACAAAGATACAATAATATAGGTATTATTAGACATATTGTATGTTTGGTTTAGGAGTTATGCTTGCATAATTTATGTATCGCTTTTTTCGCATTATCTCAGGTTTCTAAGAACCTTCCTGTCATATTGAGTAAAAAACGATTTTTCTTTCTGCAAATCTTACAAAAGTATATGTTACTTGTAAAACTCAGAAAGATACATTGATATAGGCAATATTAGAAAAATTGTATGTTTGTTTTAGGAGTTATGCTTGCATAATTTTGTATTGCTTTTTTCGCATTATCTCAGGATTCTAAGAACCTTACTGTCAAATTGACTAAAAAAACATATTTTTGTTTTTGCAAACATTACAAAAGCATATGTTTCTAGTAAAACTCACAAATATACAATAATATAGGTATTATTAAACACATTGTATGTTTGGTTTGGGAGTTATGTTTGCATAGTTTATGTACAGTAATGCCTTCTTCGCATTATCTCGGGATTCTAAGAACCTTACTGTCATATTGAGTAAAAAACAATTTTTCTTTTTGCAAATCTTACAAAAGTGTATGTTACTTGTAAAACTCACAAAGATACTTTAAAATAGGCAATATTAGACATATTGTATGTTTGTTTTAGGAGTTATGGTTGAATTATTTTTTTATTGCTTTTTTCGCATTATGTAGGGATTCTAAGAACATTACTGTCATATTGAATAAAAAACTAATGTTTGTCTTTGCAAACCTTACAAAATCACATGTTGCTAGGAAAACTCACAAAGATACATTGATATAGGCAATATTAGAAAAATGGTATGTTTGTTTTAGGAGTTATGCTTGCATAATTTTGTATTGCTTTTTTCGCATTATCTCAGGATTCTAAGAACCTTACTGTCATATTGAGTAAAAAACGAAATTTTCTTTTTGCAAACCTTACAAAAGCATATGTTTCTAGTAAAACTCACAAAGATACAATAATATAAGTATTATTAGACACATTGTATGTTTGGTTTAGGAGTTATGCTAGAATAGTTTATGTATTGCTTTTTTCGCATTATCTCGGGATTCTAAGAACCTTAGTGTCATATTGAGTAAAAAACGATTTGTTCTTTTTGCAAATCTTACAAATGTATATGTTACTTTTAAAACTCACAAAAATACGTTAATATAGGCAATATTAGACATATTGTATGTTTGTTTTAGGAGTTATGGTTGAATTATTTTTTTATTGCTTTTTTCACATTATCTCAGGATTCTAAGAACATTACTGTCATATTGAATAAAAAACTAATTTTTGTCTTTGCAAACCTTACAAAATCACATGTTGCTAGGAAAACTCACAAAGATACATTGATATAGGCAAAATTAGAAAAATTTTATGTTTTTTTAGGAGTTATGCTTGCATCATTTTGTATTGCTTTTTTCGCATGCTCTCAGGATTCTAAGAAACTTACTGTCATATTGAGTAAAAAACGAAATTTTCTTTTTGCAAACCTTACAAAAGCATATGTTTCTAGTAAAACTCACAACGATACAATAAAATAGGTATTATTAGACACATTGTATGTTTGGTTTAGGAGTTATTCTTGCATAAATTATGTATTGTTTTTTTCGCATTATCTCGGGATTCTAAGAACTTTACTGTTATATTGAGTAAAAAAACATTTGTTCTTTTTGCAAGTCTTACAAAAGTATGTGTTACTTGTAAAACTCACAAAGATACATTAATATAGGCAATATTAGACAAATTGTATGTTTGTTTTAGGAGTTATGCTTGCATAATTTTGTATTGCTTTTTTCACATTATCTCAGGATTCTAAGAACCTTACTGTCATATTGAGTAAAAAAATCAATTGTGTTTTTTACAAACCTTACAAAAGCATATGTTTCTAGTAAAACTCACAACGATACAATAATATAGGTATTATTAGACACATTGTATGTTTGGTTTAGGAGTTATTCTTGCATAAATTATGTATTGTTTTTTTCGCATTATCTCGGGATTCTAAGAACCTTACTGTTATATTGAGTAAAAAAACATTTGTTCTTTTTGCAAGTCTTACAAAAGTATATGTTGTAAAACTCACAAAGATACATTAATATAGGCAATATTAGACAAATTGTATGTTTGTTTTAGGAGTTATGCTTGCATAATTTTGTATTGCTTTTTTCACATTATCTCAGGATTCTAAGAACCTTACTGTCATATTGAATAAAAAACTAATTTTTGTCTTTGCAAACCTTACAAAATCACATGTTGCTAGGAAAACTCACAAAGATACATTAATATAGACAATATTAGAAAAATTGTATGTTTGTTTTAGGAGTTATGCTTGCATAATTTTGTATTGCTTTTTTCACATTATCTCAGGATTCTAAGAACCTTACTGTCATATTGTTTAAAAAATGAAATGTTCTTTTTGCAAACCTTACAAAAGCATACGTTTCTAGTAAAACTCACAACGATACAATAATATAAGTATTATTAGGCACATTGTATGTTTGGTTTAGGAGTTATGTTTGCATAGTTTATGTACAGTAATGCCTTTTTCGCATTATCTCGGGATTCTAAGAACATTACTGTCATATTGAGTAAAAAACTATTTTTCTTTTTGCAAATCTTACAAAAGTATATGTTACTTGTAAAACTCACAAAGATACATTAATATAGGCAATATTAGACATATTGTATGTTTGTTTTAGGAGTTATGGTTGAATATTTTTTTTATTGCTTTTTTCGCATTATCTAAGGATTCTAAGAACATTACTGTCATATTGAATAAAAAAAAAAAATTCTTTGCAAACCTTACAAAATCACATGTTGCTAGGAAAACTCACAAAGATACATTGATATAGGTAATATTAGACAAATTGTATGTTTGTTTTAGGAGTTATACTTGCATAATTTATGTATTGATTTTTTCGCATTATCTCGGGATTCTAAGAACCTTACTGTCATATTGAGTAAAAAACGATTTGTTCTTTTTGCAAATCTTACAAAAGTATGTTACTTGTAAAACTCACAGAGATACATTAATATAGGCAATATTATACATATTGTATGTTTGTTTTAGGAGTTATGGTTGAATAATTTGTTTTATTGCTTTTTTCGCATTATCTCAGGATTCTAAGAACATTACTGTCATATTGAATAAAAAACTATTTTTTGTCTTTGCAAACCTTACAAAATCACATGTTGCTAGGAAAACTCACAAAGATACATTGATATAGGCAGTATTAGAAAAATTGTATGTTTGTTTTAGGATTTATGCTTGCATAATTTTGTATTGCTTTTTTTGCATTATCTCAGGATTCTAAGAACCTTACTGTCATATTGAGTAAAAAACGGAATTTTCTTTTTGCAAACCTTACAAAAGCATATGTTTCTAGTAAAACTCACAAAGATACAATAATATAGGTATTATTAGACACATTGTATGTTTGGTTTGGGAGTTATGTTTGCATAGTTTATGTACAGTAATGCCTTTTTTGCATTATCTCGGGATTCTAAGAACATTACTGTCATATTGAGTAAAAAACAATTTTTCTTTTTGCAAATCTTACAAAAGTATGTTACTTGTAAAACTCACAAATATACATTAATATAGGCAATATTAGACATATTGTATGTTTGTTTTAGGTGTTATGCTTGAATTTTTTTTATTGCTTTTTTCGCATTATCTCAGTATTCTAAGAACATTACTGTCACATTGAGTAAAAAACGAAATGTTCCTTTTTCAAACCTTACAAAAGTATATGTTACTTTTAAAACTCACAAAGTCACAATAATATAGGCAATATTAGACAAATTGTATGTTTGTTTTAGGAGTTATGGTTGAATAATTTTTTATTGTTTTTTTTCGCATTATCTCAGGATTCTAAGAACATTACTGTCATATTGAATAAAAAAACATATTTTTGTCTTTGCAAACATTACAAAATTACATAATTCTAGGAAAACTCACAAAGATACATTAATATAGGCCAGGGGTCGGCAACCTTTACCAGTCAAAGAGCCATTTTGACCAGTTTCACAAATTAAGGAAAACAATAGGAGCCACAAAAATCTTTTGAAATTCAAAATGAAATGCAGGGGTGTATAATGTAGCCCGGAAGAGTCAGTGCTGCATGGGATTCTGGGTATTTGTTCTGTTGTGTTTATGTTGTGTTAAGGTGCAGATGTTCTCCCGAAATGTGTTTGTCATTCTTGTTTGGTTTTGGTTCAAAGTGTGGCGCATTATTAGTAAGAGTGTTAAAGTTGTTTTATATGGCCACCGTCAGTGTAACCTGTGTGGCTGTTGACCAAGTATGCCTTGCTGTCACTTATGTGTGCAAGCAGAAAATGCATACAACAAAGGGCTGGGCTGGCACGCTGTTTATACAAATTGTAGAGGGCGCTAAATGCTGTACCATCATGGCACGCCCTTATTATTATTGTAAGTGTGAAAATCGGAAAATATTAATCCTAATTCCTGCGAGAGGCACTGAAATCTGGAAGTCTCCCGGGAAAATCGGGGGGGTTCGGCAAGTATGCAGCTGAGCCACATCAGAGTGATCAAAGAGCCACATGCGGCTCTGGAGCCGCGGGTTGCCGACCCCTGAGGTAGGCAATCTTAGACAAATTGTATGTTTGTTTTAGGAGTTACTACGCTTGCATAACTTTGTATTGCTTTTTTCGCATTATCTCAGGATTCTAAGAACATTACTGACATATTGAATACAAATCTATTTTGTTGTCTTTGCAAACCTTACAAAATCACATGTTTCTAGGAAAACTCACAAAGATACGTTAATATAGGCAATCTTAGACAAATTGTATGTTTGTTTTAGGAGTTATGCTTGCATAATTTTGTATTGCTTTTTTCACATTATCTCGGGATTCTAAAAACATTACTGTCATATTGAATAAAAAACAATTTTTTGTCTTTGCAAACCTTACAAAAGCACATGTTTCTAGGAAAACTCACAAAGATACATGAATATAGGCAATATTAGACATATTGTATGTTTGTTTTAGGAGTTATACTTGAATAATGTCTTTGTTATAATGTGTCATTTGTCCTGGATGATATTAACTTTCGCTTATTGGGAAGTGCATCTTTATTACAAATGTGATACAAATGGTGCATGTCCAATGCTGCAGAGAGAGAGAGAGAGATAGGGGTGTTCATTACTAATGAACTATCAGTTCTCTCTCATTATTGCAGCACTCCTCCACTATCCAACTGAGCAGCAACAGTAATGTTCTCGCAGTCGCTTTCTGTGCTAAAAATGTCCATCCTCTAACATATTCATGCCCTGGGTTGCGCTAGTCCGTTGCTTGAGTTCTCCAGGATTTTTAGGGACCGAATGTCCCTTTGGGACAGAGGACCCTATTGTATTTTGTGCGTTTTATTCTTTATTATTATTATTCTTCCGCCGCCTCTTTGAGCTGTAATTTGACCCCTTTAACATGCTTCAAATATTCCCATATTTGACACACACATCAGGACTGGCAATAATTGCCATCTAATAAAAAACTAAACCCCAAAACTCAAAATTGCGCTCTAGCGCCCCCTAGGAAAAAACACAGACAAAACTGCTTGTAACTTCCGGTAAGAATGTCGTAGAGACATGAAACAAAAACCTCTATGTAGGTCTGACTTAGACCTAGATTTCATACATTGACATCCTTCAGATTCAAAAATCAACAGAAAGTAGGCAATTCCCCCTTCAAAACAAAAGTGTACTAAAAACAGTCACTTTTGCCTCTTTGAGCTGTAATTCGACCCCCTTAACATGCTTCAAAACTCACCAAACTGGACACACACATCAGGACTGGCAAAAATTGCGCTCTAATAAAAAACCCAACCCCAAAACTCAAAATTGCGCTCTAGCGCCCCCTAGAAAGAAAACACACACAACTGCTCCAAGGAAGAAAACTCAGACAAAACTGCCTGTAACTTCCAGTATGAATGTTGTAGAGACATGAAACAAAAACCTCTATGTAGGTCGCACTTAGACCTACATTTCATACACTGACAACCCCGAGCAAAAATTAACAGGAAGTTTGCAATTCCCCCTTCAAAACAAAAGTTTTGTAAAAACCGGTCACCTTTTTTCAAACATTATCTCCTCTTAGCGCGTTTGTCGTGTTGGCTTCAAACTAGCACAGGAGAGAGATTGAACCCTTCTGATTAAAAGTTGACCAAAGAGTTTTAATTACTGCTCCGGTTTGGATTTTATGTGCCGTCAAAGTCGGTCCCGTCCATCGCTGCTTGTAGCTTTAATTTCAATTGAAATGTGTGTGTGTGTGTGTGTGTGTGTGTGTGTGTGTGTGTGTGTGTGTGTGTGTGTGTGTGTGTGTGTGTGTGTGTGTGTGTGTGTGTGTGTGTGTGTGTGTGGGTGGGTGGGTGGGTGGGTGGGTGGGTGGGTGGGTGGGTGTGGGTGTGGGTGTGTGGTGCACACAGGTGTTCCACTAGAGACTTTTCTGATGATGGCCTGTAGTTGCATTAATCATGCTGCTTGCACTGTATGAAAATGTTTGCCATGTGCTTATAAATCCTTTTGTCCCCTTTTAATTCCGCCTTCCTTTGTCGTTGGCCGGATGACGCCCGCCCCCCCTGACCCGTCCACTCGCCCGCGGCTGCTGCAGGCTCAGGTAAGAGCTACGCTTCTTTTGTCACCGATGTCAGCTGTGCAAAGTTTCCTGGCTACCTACGGCAACAAGGCTCTCGATTAATTGCTGACTACTTAACGTCAGCCAAATCAATTTTGCTGTCAGAACATTTGTTTTTAAGTGTCTTGTGTATATGTTGAGTTGTATTTAGGTTGCTGTGTCCTGTGTGATGGACCCCAGGAAGACTAGTTGTTGCTTTTTAGCAGCCAATGGGGCTCTATTTACAAACCCCGTTTCCATATGAGTTGTGAAATTGTGTTAGATGTAAATATAAACGGAATACAATGATTTGCAAATCCTTTTCAACCCATATTCAATTGAATACACTACAAAGACAAGATATTTGATGTTCAAACTCATAAATGTTTTTGCAAATAATAATTAATTTAGAATTTCATGGCTGCAACACGTGCCAAAGTAGTTGGGAAAGGGCATGTTCACCACTGTGTTACATGGCCTTTCCTTTTAACAACACTCAGTAAACGTTTGGGAACTGAGGAGACACATTTTTTAAGCTTCTCAGGTGGAATTCTTTCCCATTCTTGCTTGATGTACAGCTTAAGTTGTTCAACAGTCCCCATACCATCACAGATGCTGGCTTTTCAACTTTGCGCCTATAACAATCCGGATGGTTCTTTTCCTCTTTGGTCCGTAGGACACGACGTCCACAGTTTCCAAAAACAATTTGAAATGTGGACTCGTCAGACCACAGAACACTTTTCCACTTTGTCCATCTTAGATGAGCTCAGGCCCAGCGAAGCCGACGGCGTTTCTGGGTGTTGTTGATAAACGGTTTTCGCCTTGCATTGGAGAGTTTTAGCTTGCACTTACAGATGTAGCGACCAACTGTAGTTACTGACAGTGGGTTTCTGAAGTGTTCCTGAGCCCATGTGGTGATATCCTTTACACACTGATGTCGCTTGTTGATGCAATACAGCCTGCGGGATCAACTGTTACGGGCTTAGCTGCTTACGTGCAGTGATTTCTCCAGATTCTCTGAACCCTTTGATGATATTACGGACCGTAGATGGTGAAATTGAAATCCCTAAATTCCTTGCAATAGCTGGTTGAGAAAGGTTTTTCTTAAACTGTTCAACAATTTGCTCAAGCATTTGTTGACAAAGTGGTGACCCTCTCCCCATCCTTGTTTGTGAATGACTGAGCATTTCATGGAATCTACTTTTATACCCAATCATGGCACCCACCTGTTCCCAATTTGCCTGTTCACCCGTGGGATGTTCCAAATAAGTGTTTGATGAGCATTCCTCAACTTTATCAGTATTTATTGCCACCTTTCCCAACTTCTTTGTCACGTGTTGCTGGCATCAAGTTATAAAGTTAATGATTATTTGCAAAAAAACAAATGTTTATCAGTTTGAACATCAAATATGTTGTTTTTGTAGCATATTCAACTGCATATGGGTTGAAAATGATTTGCAAATCATTGTATTCCGTTTATATTTACATCTAACACAATTTCCCAACTCATATGGAAACGGGGTTTGTAAAAAACAAAAAACAAATGTGGAGTTGCTTTTGCTTCTCTTACACTATTAAACTACACATATTAGCTCCTTCATTAGTCACACCTGACTATTTCATCTGCAATTAGAGCTGTGTTTTTAATTTTTGTTAAAACAATGGAACCTATTAGGTCAAGCACAATCCCATCTCGCACGGTGGTTTGATTTATTTTAATTGTTTTTACCATGAAGTAATGTAACTAGAAAGAATCGTTTTAACATTATCACAAGTGTAAAAAGAAGTGAAACAGTGTTAAATGTTGAATTGTTTTTAAGTCACATATAAATATTATGTATCACACAAATGTAAAACTAAATAAAGCAGTCTTAAAAGTGTAAAATGTTTACTTTTATTTTAAGTCACATTTAAACATTAAATATCACTCAAGTATGAAAACAAGTGAAGCAGTGTTAAAAGTGTAAAAGGTTAATTGTGTTTTTAAGTCCAATTTTAACATTAAGTATCACTCAAGTGTAAAATGAAATGAAGCAGTGTTAAAAGTGTAAAATCTTAACTTTTTTTCTAAGTCCAGTTTCAACATTAGATATTACACAAGTGTAAAAACAATGTTAAAAGTGTAAAATGTTAACTTAGTTTTTAAGTCCCATTTTAACATTAAAAGTATCACTCAAGTGTAAAACGAAGTGAAGCAGTGTTAAAAGTGTAAAATGATAACTTTGTTTCTAAGTCCAGTTTCAGCATTAGCTATTACACAAGTGTAAAACCAGTGTTTAAAGTGTAAAAAAAGTCAAATTTTAACATTAAGTATCACTCAAGTGTAAAACAAAGAGAGGCTGTTTTAAAAGTGTAAAATGGTTAAAAAAAAAAAGACAGTGTGTAAAACAAATAAAGCAGTGGTAAAATTGTAAAATGTTAACTTAGTTTTAAGTCACATTTTAACAGCAAGTGTAATATAAGTGAATTAGTGTTAAAAGTGTAAAATGGTAAAAAAAATAAAATACATTAGTGTGTAAAAAAATAAAGCAGTGGTAAAATTGTAGCTTTGTTTTAAGTCTCATTTTAACATTAAGTATCACACAAGTGTAAAAAAAAATGTGTATTGTTAAAGTGTAAAATGTTAACTTTGTTTTTTAAGTCACATTTTAACATTAAGTATCACGCAAGTGTAATATAAGTGAAGCAGTGTTAAAAGTGTAAAATGTTAACTTTGTTTCTAAGTCCAGTTTCAACATTAAGTTTTACACAAGTGTAAAAACAGTGTTAAAAGTGCAAAATGTTGAAAATATATTTTTAACATTGAGTATCACACAAGTGTAAACAAGTAAAAACAAGTGAAGCAGTGTTAAAATTGTAAAATGTTAACTTAGTTTTAAGTCACATTTTAACATTAAGTATGACACGAGTGTTAAAAAAAAAAGTGTAGTGTTAAAAGTGTAAAATGTTAGTTTTTATGTCACGTTTTAACATTAAGTATCACACAAGTGTAATATAAGTGAAGCAGTGCAAAATGTTAACTTTGTTTTTAAGTCCCATTTTAACATTAAGACTGACAAGTGTAATATAAGTGAAGCAGTGTTAAAAGTGTAAAATGTTAACTTTGTTTCTAAGTCCAGTTTCAAAATTAAGTATTACACAAGTCTAAAAACAGTGTTAAAAGTGCAAAATGTTGAAAATATATTTTTAGCATTGAATATCACACAAGTGGAAACAAGTAAAAACAAGTGAAGCAGTGTTAAAATTGTAAAATGTTTTAAGTCACATTTTAACATTAAGTATGACACGAGTGTTAAAAAAGTGTAGTGTTAAAAGTCTAAAATGTTTGTTTTTAAGTCACATTAAGTATCATTTAAGTGTAAAATGTTAACTTCGTTTCTAAGTGCCAGTTCAACATTAAGTATTACACAAGTGTAAAAACAATGTTAGAAGTGTAAAAGGTTAACTTTGTTTTTTAATCACATTTTAACATTACGTATCACTCAAGTGTAAAATGAAGTGAAGCAGTGTTAAAAGTGTAAAATGTTAACTTTGTTTCTAAGTCCAGTTTCAACATTAGCTATTACACAATTGTAAAAACAGTGTTAAAAGTGTAAAATGTTAACTTTGTTTTTAATTCCCATTTTAACATTAAGTATCACTCAAGTGTAAAACGAAGAGAGGCAGTTTTAAAAGTGTAAAATGGTAAAAAAAAAAAAGACATTAGTGTGTAAAAAAAATAAAGCAGTGGTAAAATTGTTAAATGTTAATTTGGTTTTAAGTCTCATTTTAACATTAAGTATCACTCAAGTGTAAAATAAAGTGAAGCAGTGTTAAAAGTGTAAAATCTTAACTTTGTTTCTAAGTACAGTTTCAACATTAAGTCTTACACAAGTGTAAAAATAGTGTTAAAAGTGCAAAATGTTGAATATATATTTTTAACATTGAGTATCACACAAGTGTTAACAAGTAAAAACAAGTGAAGCAGTGTTAAAATTGTAAAATGTTTTAAGTTACATTTTAACATTAAGTATGACACGAGTGTTAAAGAAAGTGTAGTGTTAAAAGTCTAAAATGTTTGTTTTTAAGTCAAATTAAGTATCATTTAAGTGTAAAATGTTAACTTTGTTTCTAAGTCCAGTTTCAACATTAAGTATTACACAAGTTTAAAAACGGTGTTAGAAGTGTAAAAGGTTAACTTTGTTTCTTAATCACATTTTAACGTTAAGTATCACTCAAGTGTAAAATAAAGTGAAGCAGTGTTAAAAGTGTAAAATCTTAACTTTGTTTCTAAGTACAGTTTCAACATTAGCTATTACACAATTGTAAAAACAGTGTTAAAAGTGTAAAAATGTTAACTTTGTTTTTAAGTCCCATTTTAACATTAAGTATCACTCAAGTGTAAAACGAAGAGAGGCAGTTTTAAAAGTGTAAAATGGTAAAAAAAAAAAAAAAAAAGCCATTAGTGTGTAAAAAAAATAAAGCAGAGGTAAAATTGTTAAATGTTAATTTGGTTTTAAGTCACATTTTAACATTAAGTATCACACAAGTGTAATTTAAGTGAAGCAGTGTTAAAAGTGTAAAATGGTAAAAAAATAAAAAATAAGACAGTGTGTGAAAAAAATAAAGCAGTGGTAAAATTGTAAAATGTTAATTTTGTTTAAGGTCACATTTAACAGTTATTATCACACAGGTGTAAAAAAAAAGGTGTAGTGTTAAAAGTGTAAAACGTTAACTTTGTTTTTTAAGTCACATTTTAACATTATCACGCAAGTGTAATATAAGTGAAGCAGTGTTAAAAGTGTAAAATGTTAACTTTGTTTCTAAGTCCAGTTTCAAAATTAAGTATTACACAAGTGTAAAAACAGTGTTAAAAGTGCAAAATGTTGAAAATATATTTTTAACATTGAGTATCACACAAGTAAAAACAAGTGAAGCAGTGTTAAAAAATTGTAAAATGTTTTAAGTCACATTTTAACATTAAGTATGAGTGTTAAAAAAGTGTAGTGTTAAAAGTGTAAAATGTTTGTTTTTAAATCAAATTAAGTATCATTTAAGTGTAAAATGTTAACTTTGTTTCTAAGTCCCATTTCAACATTAAGTATTACACAAGTGTAAAAACAGTGTTAGAAGTGTAAAAGGTTAACTTTGTTTCTTAATCACATTTTAACAATAAGTATCACTCAAGTGTAAAATGAAGTGAAGCAGTGTTAAAAGTGTAAAATGTTAACTTTGTTTCTAAGTCCCATTTCAACATTAGCTATTATACACGTGTAAAAACAGTGTTAAAAGTGTAAAATGTTAACTTTGTTTTTAAGTCCCATTTTAACATTAAGTATCACTCACGTGTAAAACGAAGAGAGGCAGTTTTAAAAGTGTAAAATGGTAAAAAAAAAAAAAAAAAAAAAAAAGACTAAAACAAATAAAGCAGTGGTACAATTGTAAAATGTTAACTTAGTTTTAAGTCACATTTTAACAGCAAGTGTAATATAAGTGAATTAGTGTTAAATGTGTAAAATGTAAAAAAAAAAAATACATTAGTGTGTAAAAAAATAAAGCAGTGTTAAAAGTGTAAAATGTTAACTTTGTTTCTAAGTCCAGTTTCAACATTAAGTATTACACAAGTGTAAAAACAGTGTTAAAAGTGCAAAATGTTGAAAATATATTTTTAACATTGAGTATCACACAAGTGTAAAGAAGTGAAGCAGTGTTAAGATTGTAAAATGTTAACTTTGTTTTAAGTCCCATTTTAACATTAATTATGACACGAGTGTTAAAAAAGTGTAGTGTTAAAAGTGTAATATGCTTGTTTTTAAGTCACGTTTTAACATTAAGTATCACACAAGTGTAATATAAGTGAAGCAATGCAAAATGTTAACTTTGTTTTTAAGTCCCATTTTAACATTAAGACTGACACAAGTGTAATATAAACGAAGCAGTGTTAAACGTGTTAACATGTTAACTTAGTTTTTAAGTGACAACACTCTGGTTCTGTCCTCAGGTGTACGAGGTAGTGCCTTGTCAGAGCGACTGCAATCAGTACGTGTGGGTGGCCGAGCCTTGGAGCATCTGGAAGGTCAGCAACGTGGACCTGAAGGAGAACTGCGGAGAAGGTGTCCAGACCAGAAAAGTCAGGTATTGACCATGTGTATGCAGTGTTTGGTTGACTAGTTGTGTGAGACGGTCAGTGTTGGGTTAGTTACTGAAAACCAGTAACTAGTTACAGTTACTAGTTACTTTATTACCAAAGTAACTAAGTTACTAACTGAGTTACTTACACCAAATAGTAATGCGTTACTGTGAAAAGTAACTATTTAGTTAATATTGTATTGTTTTATTTTTTTTAAGGCTCCAATTAATGCCCTTTTAGCCTTCATTTCAGTACTGTTATTGCACTGGAGAATAATCATGATCAATGATCAACTTGACATGCATTTGCATCACTGAACTCTGCTAAGCAATGTGGTCTACGTACAACACACAAAGACAAAGATATGTTCCAAAGGACCAATTTATTTTGGGCCAGAACAAGTTGACAAAACTATTTTATATAGCTGCAACATAACAGTCATAAGTAACAAATCGCATAATAACAACATGTCACAACATAGCTGTAAACCTGGCTTCACCCAAGGAAGGCACACATGACATGATTATATGTCATGTCACTATATACAGCACACATACTGCTATACACACGCCTAACCAGGCCTTTTTTTCTCTCAAGGAATTGTGAAATAAAATCATGTCTTCTGTAAAGCCCAGAACATTCTACGCATTTCCAAAGTTTTAGTTTAGAGATAAGGAAAGATTGGCCTGGCCCACTAGGATCCCTCTTTATGTTTGTGAACTTTATAGTCTATACCAGTGTTTTTCAACCACTGTGCCGTGGTATACTAGTGTGTCGTGAGATACAGTCTGGTGTGCCGTAGGAGGTTATCTCCTATCACCTATTTGGGTTAAACATTTTTTTTTGCAAACCAGTAATTATAGTCTGCAAAATATGTGTTGTTGTCGAGTGTCGGTGTTGTCTAGAGCTCGGCAGAGTAACCGTGTAATACTTTTCCATATCAGTAGGTGGCAGCCGGTAGCTAATTGCTTTGTAAATGTCAGAAACAGCGGGAGGCAGTGTGCAGGTAAAAAGGTGTCTAATGCTTAAACCAAAAATAAACAAAAGGTGAGTGCCCCTAAGAGAAGGCATTGAAGCTTAGGGAAGGCTGTGCAGAACGAAACTAAAACTGAACTGGCGACAAAGTAAACAAAAACAGAATGCTGGACGACAGCAAAGACTTACTGTGGAGCAAAGACGGTGTCTACAATGTAGGATAGGATAGGACTTTATCGTCATTGCACGAGTACAACGAAACTATGTTTTCAGCACAAACCCGTTCAAGATTAGACAAACAAACAGTGTACAGGGTTACAGAACAGGAACGCTGATGGGTCGCCAAAGGCGCCCCGCCCCGTAAAAGATGAGAAAAAGATAAAACGCGGGGGAAGAAGATGAGTAAAAAATACAATCTAGACTGGGCTCCTAAGGAGGCCTAGTCTGGAGTGGGAAAAAACCTCCATGCCATGCACATAAACATGTTACATATAAACACGACAACTCGCAACAGAGGGGCGGGGAGATTTGAATTGCTGTTTTGGGCAGTAGATGGGATCTTTGATCCAAGACACAACTTACATTTAACTAAAATGTTCTTTTCTTTGTGCCCGACAAAAGAAAAGTAGTGAGAATATCTCCATGTTAAGAAACTCGGCTTCGCCTCCACCATGATGTCTTGTTAGTAAACACAGACACCCCCCCCCCCCCCCCCCACCCCTCTCACACACACACACACACACATCGCACGTCGCGCCTCTTCTCTTCCTTGTGACACAGGAACATTCAGAAAGACGACACTGCAACACTCCAATAAAACACACTCAGATCTTTTCAGTTTCTAGCCGATGCTATATAAAAAATAACGTAAAATAACGCAGTAACACATCATGTAGTAACAGTATGAGTTACTAAATATAAAAAACAACACGTTAGGCTACTCGTTACCGCCGAAAATAACGGCGTTAGTTAGTCCCAACACTGGTGACGGTATAAGCAGTCCCCATGATTACAACACACTACAATAGTTGGCCTGAGCGTGGAAAAGAGAACAAGAAGGTTGAATCTTAACAATCGTGCATCCTTCTCATCTTCTCCACTGTGTTGAATCCAGCCGTAGTTTGCAGAAGAACATTCTAAAAATGCACACCCAAGAGGACGGAAGTGAGAGGAAGTATAGTTAGACCTCTGGCAAGGCCAAACAATCTTCATTTGGATCCGCACCAATGTGTTCACCTCCTGCAGACACCTGCACTTTCCGGATGATGCGGGAAAATGTTGAAAAATGCCTCCTTGCAAGGATTCTTGGATTCGCTCCTTAAACGGGATCCACGCCAAAGTTTAATGGATACAATTGACTCCTGTCAGCATTCCACTTGCCCGAAAACTGCTGGCTGCATTTGGATGGTTTGGGGAGGAAACTTGCCAACCTTGAGACCTCCGAATTCGGGAGATGGGGGGGCGGGGTTTGGTGGTAGCGGGGGGTGTATATTGTAGCATCCCGGAAGAGTTAGTGCTGCAAGGGATTCTGGGTATTTGTTCTGTTATGTTACGGTGCGGATGTTCCCCCGAAATGTGTTTGTCATTCTTGTTTGGTGTGGGTTCACAGTGTGGCGCATATTTGTAACAGTGTTAAAGTTGTTTATACTGCCAATCTCAGTGTGACCTGTATGGCTGTTGATCAAGTATGCCTTGCATTCACGTGTGTGTGTAAGCCACATATACCTGTATCATGTGACTGGACCGGCACGCTGTTTGTATGGAGGAAAGGCGGACGCCAAAGGCAGTGCCTTTAAGGAACGCCCCCAATTTTGTTGTCCGGGTGGCAATCGGGAGAAATTCGGGAGAATGGTTGCCACGGGAGATTTTCGGGAGGGGCACTGAAATTCGGGAGTCTCCCGGGAAAATCGGGAGGGTTGGCAAGTATGGTGGGTACACATGTAATATTCCATTTGATTCCATGGGCTAATTCTTTGACCATAAACCACCACTTCCTGTTGTCAGGGGTGTCCCAATCTGATCTATCCGATATCAGCAATAAAAACAAGTATGGGATTTGATGGGCTTCCATCTAAAATGTCTGGGATAAGTGCGCGATACAAGCTGTTCTGCAGCATGTTTATTTGTGCAAAGATGGACAGCCGGTTAAAGGGAAATTGCCCTTTTTTTCATTCTCAATCCTTATGAGAGACAAGAACACATGTCTTTTTTTAATGCATCCTATCTCGTAAATAAAAGTCAGTTAACAATGGAACTAATGGGAGCCATGTTGTTATTGCGTCTATCACGCCCATAAAACATCCAAAAAGCGCCAACAATATGCCATTTACATTTCGGGACCTGAATATTAACCAAGTATGAGTTATATGAGTTAGGGACGGCGTGGCGCAGTGGAAGAGTGGCCGTGCGCGACCCGAGGGTCCCTGGTTCATTCCCCACCTAGTACCAACCTCGTCATGTCCGTTGTGTCCTGAGCAAGACACTTCACCCTTGCTCCTGATGGGTGCTGGTTAGCGCCTTGCATGGCAGCTCCCTCCATCAGTGTGTGAATGTGTGTGTGAATGGGTAAATGTGGAAGTAGTGTCAAAGCGCTTTGAGTACCTTGAAGGTAGAAAAGCGCTATACAAGTACAACCCATTTATTTATTATTTATTTATATTTTTTGTTATGCTGCTATATTAACATATTAAGCAGGTGAGCTGCTGCATCGCCTCTGAATTGGTGAAAGTTAATTCTAAATTATAAAGCAGATCAGATAGATCAGATAGGTCTTTATTGTCATTGCACAACTACAACGAAACTTTGTTTTCAGCACAAACCCGTTCAAGATTAGACAAACAAACAGTGTACAGAGTTACAGAACAGGAACGCTGATGGGTCGCAACAAGAAGCCCCGTATAAGATGGGAAAAAGGTAAAACGCTGGGGAAAAAGATGAGTAAAAAATACAATCTAGACTGGGCTCCTAAGGGGGCCTAGTCTGGAGTGGGGAAAAACCTCCATGCAATGCACACATAAACACGTTACATTTAATCACGACAAACTCACAACAGAGGGGCGGGGAGTTGGGGCCCTGGAAGGCGACCGCTGCGATGAAGCGCTCCCATCCGACCATCACCCCGATGGGAAACAAGCGGTGGTGAAGGCGTGGGGTGGGGGAGGGGGTGTGTGCGTGTGTGCGTGTGTGCCCAATTGTCTTGGGTGTGATGATGTAATGTTTTTTTAGACTGAGGCCGATCTGCAAAAGTTCGACTCCAGGTGTCGTTGAGGAGGGAGGGAGGTCAAAAGCGTCCATCATTGAGGTGTCCTCGGGGGTGTTTTTCAGAACAGCCTGGTCCTGTTTTCACAGCGTCAAGGCCATTCGAGGGAGTCAAATCGTAGATTAGGATGTTTGTTTTCCGCGAGCAGACAAAACAATGACTTGTCTGTTCTATTCGTCCATGCTGGTTGCTCTCAAATTCAATTAAATTTTCCTTTTCAGCAAGCTTCTCCATGATGTGATGCATCCTTCGATTCAGTTCAGAAATCGCCACAGTCTGTGTTCCCACAGCCCTGGCCAAACCATCCATTGCGACGAACAGCCTTTGGGCTCCTTGAGTGGCTGCCATCGTCTTACGAATTTGACGATACACCAGAGCAATGCCCAGCCCAATCAGCAGGTGCCTCGCGATCACAGTTCCAAATAGGTAGATGTCTTCCACGTCCTCGATGGAAAGGACTGAGAGGCACATGATTCTCCATTCATCCCAGGAATCCCTCACGTACCCCGCAGCAATGGTTCCATCAGGACAGCCAGGCTCCCCCGAATCTCTTTTCCTCGTCGAAAAGATTTTGTCAATTGCGTCGAGAGTCCAGCTGATCATTTCCATGTCTGATGTTTAGATTTGAGGACAGCGCAAAGAAAGAGGCTTCAAAAAAGTTCAGACAAGACAAAAACAAAGAGCGCAAGCTGGGAGAAGAGGGAGCGTAAAAAAATGTGACCGCCCTCACAGACAGGAAAATGTCTTCATGCCTCTCACCTAGATAGTAGAAGGGTGTGGACATAAACCGAGAAGTTGATCAACTTTGACATTCAATGTAGACTTAGATGGCAAGAAACAAACAAAGACACTTGTTTGAGGCAACTTTTTAGTTTTTTAACCCTTACTGAGGATTATGATTAATTCTTTAAGCATCCCATCAGTCGGCATCCCAGTGAGAGCAGACATTGTACAGCAAGTGATTGTTTTATTATGTTTGGAATTTGTATTTCTGATTCAGCACTTAGCAATACTGCTGCATGATGCTTAGTGTTTGTGTTGAAGGAAATAGCGAACTTTGTGATGTCTCTGAAATTAATATGCTTAAATATTACATGTTATTATGAATGTGCCTGTTTCTACATTACATATATACTTACGGCGTCTATATAAATCGATGATGGGGCTTTTAGATTATTTTCAGAGCGCTTGATAGGCGGAATACAGCCTATCAATTGTTGACTGACTTTTACTAGCGTTTATTTATGTTTTAGAATGCATTAAAACAAACAAACACATACGTGTTCTTGTCTTATGAATGATAAGAAAAATTCCAAAAAAAAGTGCAGTTCAACTTTAACATCTAAATGTCCTCCAAAAAGCACACAAGGTTGGTCTTTGTATTTTAGCGAAGCCATTTACAAAAGGTAAACATGGTAGGCTACTAGGAGCTAGCAGCTACACAACAGCTAAGCACACAACAGCATACATGCTAGACATACTGTATGTAGTAGTGTCCTTAAAGGCCTACTGAAATGCGATTTTCTTATTTAAACGGGGATAGCAGGTCCATTCTATGTGTCATACTTGATCATTTTGCGATATTGCCATATTTTTGCTGAAAGGATTTAGTAGAGAACATTGACGATAAAGTTCGCAACTTTTGGTCGCTGATAATTAAGCCTTGCCTCTACCGGAAGTAGCAGACGATATGCGTGTGACGTCACAGGTTGTGGAGCTCCTCACATCCGCACATTGTTTACAATCATGGCCACCAGCAGCGAGAGCGATTCGGACTGAGAAAGCGACGATTTCCCCATTAATTTGAGCGAGGATGAAAGATTTGTGGATGAGGAAAGTGAGAGTGAAGGACTAGAGGGCAGTGGGAGCGATTCAGATAGGGAAGATGCTGTGAGAGGCGGGTGGGACCTGATATTCAGCTGGGAATGACTAAAACAGTAAATAAACACAAGACATATATATACTCTATTAGCCACAACACAACCAGGCTTATATTTAATATGCCACAAATTAATCCCGCATAACAAACACCTCCCCCCTCCCGTCCATATAACCCGCCAATACATCTCAAACACCTGCACAACACACTCAATCCCACAGCCCAAAGTACCGTTCACCTCCCCAAAGTTCATACAGCACATATATTTCCCCAAAGTCCCCAAAGTTACGTACGTGACATGCACATAGCGGCACGCACGTACAGGCAAGCGATCAAATGTTTGGAAGCCGCAGCTGCATGCGTACTCACCGTACCGCGTCTGCGCATCCAACTCAAAGTCCTCCTGGTAAGAGTCTCTGTTGTCCCAGTTCTCCACAGGCCAATGGTAAAGCTTGACTGTCATCTTTCGGGAATGTAAACAATGAAACACCGGCTACGTTTGTGTTGCTGCAGCCGCCCGCAATACACCGCTTCCCACCGATTCCCACCTACAGTTTTCTTCTTTGCTGTCTCCATTGTTCATTGAACAAATTGCAAAAGGTTCACCAACACAGATGTCCATAATACTGTGGAATTTTGCGATGAAAACAGACGACTTAATAGCTGGCCACCATGCTGTCCCAAAATGTCCTCCACAATCCGTGACGTCACGCGCAAGCGTCGTCATACCGAGACGTTTTCAGCAGGATATTTTGCGCAAAATTTAAAATTGCACTTTAGTAAGCTAACTCCTCCGTATTGGCATGTGTTGCAATGTTAAGATTTCATCATTGATATATAAACTATCAGACTGCGTGGTCGGTAGTAGTGGGTTTCAGTAGGCCTTTAATTGAACACTATTACTTGTGTCTGTATAAACAAGTATCAAATAATTTTAGTTGCATATTACTAACATGAATAGAAATGATCCAGTATCAAATGTGTACGCATCATTCAACTTACTGCGTCATGAGCTATACTTGATTAATTATTGTGGCCACTAGGGGTCACCAAAAAAAAAAATTACCATTCCACTTCAACTTAAAGAGAGTTCATTCCATTGCAATCCAATTCAATCCAATCCACTTTATTTATTATAGCACATTTAAACACTCAAATATCATCCTTAGCTCCACCAATGACTGAACAAAAACAAAAAATAAATACATATAAAACAAAACAATATAAAATAAATATGATTAAAAATTATTTTAAAGGGTAAAACCAATTAAAACAGTAAATAGAAATCAAAATTTTGCAGACGGTTAATAATAAATAGCTCAGTGTGTTTTGTACCTACCATTGTTCTCTGTTTAAGTAGACATTCCGCACTACAAAATAATAAAAGTGCGACTCCTGCTGATATCGTGTCGGATCAATGTTGATATCGGCAAATACTTCAATATATATCCAATATCGGTACTGCACGGGAAGTGCCAAAAGCTGTATCAGGACACCACTCCGTGTTATCACATTTATTTAAATGAGGTGTATCTATCGGCTTGAAAGAACCTTCCAAGCGTAGTGCAGTGTTCTCATCGCTGCACTCGCCCTCCTCCAGTATCATTCCATGCCTCACTTGATGACACTCCAGAGCACTCCACAGCACAACAGCCGCGTGACTCGGTGCTCGTGTCCTCAGGTGCATGCTCAACACCATCGACGGCCCCTCAGAGGCAGTGGAGGACTACCTGTGCGACCCCGAAGAGATGCCCCTGGGGGCCCGCGAGAGCCGGCTGCCCTGCCCGGAAGACTGTGTCCTCAACGACTGGGGCCCGTGGAGCCGCTGCAGCCTGGTGAGTGCTTTAAAAAAACCTCTGCAGAAATGTATTTTAATATCTCTGCTGTTGTGGAAAATTTTTACTGACGACACGAGTACAAAGCAACAACTTTGTCAACAGCTACTTTGTCATGCTGCACAGCGGACCAGCAGAAATGTCTGCAATGAGATGTTTTATACAGCTCTCTCTCTCACACACACACACACACACACACACACACACACACACACACTGTCCTGTGAGAGTGCATTCAGCTGGCAGGGTAGGGAAGTGATTGATGACGCACACCTGACTAACAACGCTGCAAACAACTCACACACTGCACTGATGTAGCAGTATTAACTCACTACAGACCTCCATCAAGGCTACACAATTCTACATGGTACCATGTGACATGTGACAAAATCATGTGGTAATGTTCAACTCCAATCCTGTAGGGGGCAGCGTGTTGGTCTGTACTTTTTTCTGGTCCTGCTCAAAATGATATTCTGTAACACACCCAAAGTGGGGCCCGTGGGCCATTTGCGGCCCGCAGCTAATCTTCTATAAAAATGTTATTTAAAAAAATAAATAAAAGAGCAAAGAGGTGAAATGTAATAAGAACAAGTTGCAATGTCAACACTAACAACACAAAGCTTTTTAAGCTCCTTAAAGCTGGCATTGCTTAAAAAAATAATAATGGATCAATATAAATGTTATGAATTACCGACTTATTCAAGGTTGCAATTACTGGAACATCAAAAATTTCACTTTTAATTTTTTTTTTTTTTTTGGGGGGGAATACTGCATATATCTTCGACAAAAAAAGGCATAAAACGAAAAAAGAAAATGTATAATGTACATACATGTATACACGTATGATCGTTGAAAGTAGGGATGTCCGATAATATCGGACTGCCAATATTATCGGCCGATAAATGCTTTAAAATGTAATATCGGAAATTATCGGTATCGGTTTCAAAAAGTAAAATGTATGACTTTTTAAAACGCCGCTGTGTACACGGACGTAGGGAGAAGTACAGAGCGCCATTAAGCCTTAAAGGCACTGCCTTCGCGTGCCGGCCCAGTCACATAATATCTACGGCTTTTCACATACACAAGTGAATGCCTTACATACTTGGTCAACAGCTATACAGGTCACACTGAGGGCGGCCGTATAAACAACTTTAACACTGTTACCAATATGCGCCACACTGTGAACCCACACCAAACAAGAATGACAAAACACATTTCGGGAGAACATCCGCACCGTAACACAATATAAACACAACAGAACAAATACCCAGAATCCCTTGCAGCACTAACTCTTCCAGGACGCTACAATATACACCCCCCGCTACCCCCTAACCCCCCCGTCCCCCAACCCCTCCCACCTCAGCCTCCTCATGCTCTCTCGGGGAGAGCATGTCCCAAATTCCAAGCTGCTGTTTTGAGGCATGTTAAAAAAAATAATGCACTTTGTGACTTCAATGATAAATATGGCAGTGCCATGTTGGCATTTTTTTCCATAACTTGAGTTGATTTATTTTTGGAAAACCTTGTTACATTGTTTAATGCATCCAGCGGGGCATCACAATAAAATTAGGCATAATAATGTGTTAATTCCACGACTGTATATATCGGTATCGGTTGATATCGGAATCGGTAATAAAGAGTTGGACAATATCGGATATCGGCAAAAAAGCCATTATCGGACATCTCTACTTGAAAGTTAAAAAAAAAAAAAGGTATGACTTATTTCCAACACTTTTAAGAATGAGGCCCTTTTGGATTCCATGAATTGTAGTTAGATTTTGTATTTTTTATTGTCTTTGCTAAAAAAAAATATTTATAAGTATTAAAAGCAATGTTGTTATGAAATATTTACCTATTGAAGGCTCCAAATACTTAACATCAAATATTACACTTTGACATTTTTTTGAGAGGAAATATTGCATAGTTTGTGTTTTTGCCATAAAAAAACAGCTTTTGACAAAAAAAGCATAAAACAAACAAAAAAAAAACAGACTTGAAGTCGATCTAGAGATTTAAGTCGTAATGAAAATTTGGGAAAAAATGAATTACTTTTTATATATACACTATATTTCCAAAAGTATTTGGCCACTTGCCTTGACTCACATATGAACTAGAAGTGCCATCCCATCCTAACCCATATGGTTCAATATGATGTCGGTCCACCTTTTGCAGCTATTACAGCTTCGACTCTTCTGGGGAGGCTGTCCACAAGGTTGCAGAGTGTGTTTATAATTTTTAATTTTCCACCATTTTTCCAAAACCGCTTTGGTGAGGTCACACACTGATGTTGGTCAAGAAGGCCTGGCTCTCAGTTTACGTTCTAATTCATCCCAAAGGTGTTCTATCGGGTTAAGGTCAGGACTCTGTGCAGGCCAGTCAAGTTCATCCACATCAGACTCTGTCATTCATGTCTTTATGGTCCTTGCTTTTTGCAGTGGTGCACAGTCATGTTGGAAGAGGAAGGGGCCCACTCAAAACTGTTCCCACAAAGTTGGGAGCATGGAATTGTCCAAAATGTTTCGGTATCCTGGAGCATTTAAAGTTCCTTTCACTGGAACTAAGGGGCCAACCCCACACCATAATTCCTCCGTTGACCCCTCTTTGTCAGTTTACGTGGCCTACCACTTGGTGGCTGAGTTGCTGTTGTTCCCAAACTCTTCCATTTTCTTATGATAAATGGAAGAGGACTTTGGAATATTTAGGAACGAGGAAATTTCACGACTGGATTTGTTGCACAGGTGACATCCTATGACAGTTCCACGCTGGAAATCACTGAGCTACTGAGAGCGGCCCATTCTTTCACAAATGTTTGTAGAAACAGTCTCCATGCCTAAGGTTATTGTATTGGTTTTGAAAAATATCAAAATGGCCCACACATGCTTTCGGTTTTTTTTAGTGTGCAGCCCTCAGTGGAATATGTTTGAACACCCCTGCTTTAGATTGTTAGCAACATTTTTGCACATGTACGCCTACGTTGTTGTCCTATTGATCATGCAGACAGAGGAAGAAAAGAAGCACACACAAAGTTGTTCATTGTTGAATGAACAAATATGTAAGTTTTAAGATTATGTTGTGCATTGAGAGGTTTGATTTATATTGTGTGCTACATCAGCGCTGTGACTAATTAGTGCATTTTCAGAGTTATGATCCTGTTTTTAGCTTCTTGACCGGACACACTAATTAGTATATGTTGCAACAATTTATGTTTATCATACAAGCCAGTGGATTTTACGCACTGCAGCTATAAATCAACAATTATGGCCCTGGCTCATGTCCTAGTGCAGGGGTCGGCAACCCGCGGCTCCGGAGCCGCATGCGGCTCTTTGATCACTCTGATGCGGCTCAGCAGCTTACTTGCTGAACCCCCCAATTTTCCCGTGAGACTTCCGGATTTCAGTGCCTCTCGCAGAAAACTCCCGGGATTAATATTCACCGATTTTCACCTTTACAGCTATAATAAGGGCGTGCCATGATGGTACAACATTTGGAGCCCTCTACAATCTGTATTAACAGCGTGCCAGCTCAACACTTGTTATACAATATACATCTTCAGCTTGCACACGTACGTGACAGCAAGCCATACTTGGTCAACAGCCACACAGGTTACACTGACGGTGACCATATAAAACAACTTTAATACTCTTACTAATAATGCGCCACACTTTGAACCAAACTCAAACAAGAATGACAAACACATTTCGGGAGAACATCTGCACCTTAACACAACCAGAACAAACACCCAGAATCCCATGCAGCCCTGACTCTTCCGGGCTACATTATACACCCCTGCTACCACCAAACCCCGCCCCCACCCCAACCCTGCTCCCTCACACGCATTATTAGTGAGAGTGTTAAAGTTTTTTTTTATACCGCCACCGTCAGTGTAACCTGTGTGGTTGTTGACCAAGTATGCCTTGCTGTCACCTACGTGAGCAAGCGGAAGCCCCATACAACGTGTAGCTGATCAGGCACGCTGGTTGTAGTGGGTGCTTTTTGCTGTATCATCACCGCACGCATGACGCTGACAAGCGCCATTAATTTAAAGCCCGCGTTCCGCACCAGCTTTCAAATTCCATATAAAAGGTGTGGGCAGCGTGTCTGAGACCCCTGGATTATACATAGCACAAAGCAAAAAAAAAAACTTTGTATGCAGTGTCATTTCATTTAAAATTTTCAAAAAATTTTGCGGCTCCCATTGTTTTCTATAATTTGTGAAACTGGTCAAAATGGCTCTTTGACTGGTAAAGGTTGCCGACCCCTGTCCTAGTGCATGTGCAAACATTCATGCAGGGACAATTAAGGAGAACATGGTCTTTTGTAAAGATTACAATTTATAATTATAAATAGTCAAATTGGTTCTATGATGGCGCTTGTAACTCAAAACTCTTGTATCTCAAATCCACGTCACCCTTTGAAATTAATTAAAGAATATATGTCATTGTGGTGGGCTTCACGGTGGCAGAGGGGTTAGTGCATCTGCCTCACAATACGAAGGTCCTGAGTAGTCTTGGGTTCAATCCCAGGCTCGGGATCTTTCTGTGTGGAGTTTGCATGTCCTCCCCGTGACTGCGTGGGTTCCCTCCGGGTACTGCGGCTTCCTCCCACCTCCAAAGACATGCACCTGGGGATAAGTTGATTGGCAACACTAAATTGGCCCTAGTGTGTGGATGTGAGTGTGAATGTTGTCTGTCTATCTGTGTTGGCCCTGCGATGAGGTGGCGACTTGTCCAGGGTGTACCCCGCCTTCCGCCCGATTGTAGCTGAGATAGGCTCCAGCGCCCCCCGCGACCCCAAAGGGAATAAGCGGTAGAAAATGGATGGATGGATGTCATTGTGGTTTGTGAAGCTCTTTGAGACACCTGTGATTAAGGCATACCGTTACTTGCCAACTCTCACGAATTTTCCGGGAGACTCCCGAATTTCAGTGCCTCTCCCGACAATCATTCTCCCGATTTCCAGCCGGACAACAAGGCACGCCCCCTCCAGGTCCATGTGGACCTGAGTGAGGATAGCCTTTCGTCACGTCCGCTTTTTCTCCATATAAACAGCGTGCCGGCCCAGTCACGTTATAACATCTCCGGCTTTTGGAGAGTGCACAACTGCGCACACAACAAGAAGGAGACGAAGCAGAAGAACGAATAAGAGACAGTCATGGCGACGACGAGTAAGTAGAAGAAGTACGCTTGCAAGTCATCAGAGAGGGTGTTTGTCAGGTTCAAATACAGGACATCTGTTACACAAGACAAAAGGCAAGGAATCAAACAGAGACAGAATTCAATTTGGACTCAATTGAGGAGAGACGGCTTCAACCTGTAACCTCTTACAGTGTCTTAGCACGCTCTGACCAAGAAGGTTCTCGTCTCCTCTTTTAATTCAGATCTTCCATGTTCACGCACCAACATATGTCACAATAGGAATGGGGAGGTATGTAAAACAGTCATTGTTTTTGGTCGCTTTGAAGTCCAAGAAGAGGACTTCTCGGGCTTGGCTCTTCCTGGATCCAGCTGGGGCAGGTGTTGGAGGACAATGGACAACCCCTCCCGTCTCCTGTCCACAGTGACTTCAAGAGGGCAGCGTCTCGTAAATAGCGTTGACCAAATAGTTGGAAGAGAGTTGGAGGACAATGGACAACCCCTCCCGTCTCCTGTCCACAGTGACTTCAAGAAGGCAGCGTGTCGTAAATAGCGTTGACCAAATAGAGGGAAGAGAGTTTGTGAATTACTTAAAAGAGAGTTCGTTTAACACTTCAAAGAGAGTTCCTCCAGGAGTTGAGCACATCCTGCCATCTGTCCGTGCTGAACTCACAGTGGCGTTTCCCGAGACTTCATCCTTTTGTTAGGCCTCGAAATACAGCATTCATAATACAACATTTGAAATACAGCATTCATAATACAACATTTCTTTTGTGATAACTTACAAACAATTATTCCAACAGTGTTGAGCATGGTTAGAAAGATAGTGACAGAGAATAGAACAAGGCTGGACAATTCAAACCTGAACTCACTCCTTTCCTGCAAATTAAATTTCACAGATGCTGCCCATACCTATGCTCCTTCAAAGGCTGTGCTACTGGCTGCAAAGCATTGCACTTTCAAATACAACAATGAGTAGAGGAGTGTTATGTGTGTGTATATGTGTAAATAAATGAACACTGAAATTCAAGTATTTATTTTATTTATATAATACATACATATATATATATATATATATATATATATATATATATATATATATATATATACAATGTATATGTATATATGTATATATATATATATATATATATATATGTATGTATATGTGTGTATATATATATATATATATATATATATATATATATATATATATTAGAGATGCGCGGATAGGCAATTATTTCATCCGCAACCGCATCAGAAAGTCGTCAACCATCCGCCATCCACCCGATGTAACATTTGATCAGAACCGCATCCGCCCGCACCCGCCCGTTGTTATATATCTAATATAGACGATGCAAGGCATTAGTGAGGTTATAAAGCTTTTGCCTGTTAAAGAAAGGAGACTGATCCAATGCAGTGCAAACATTCGCGTGCCACGCTGTCACGACCCAGACGCACACCAGTGCGCAATCATATGGGAGCCGCGCTGAGCGCACCTCCAAGCGCGTCTCGCTGCCGGCGACGGCCGCGTATGAGCCCGACGCTCCAGCGCCATCCATTTTCAGGGCTAGTTGATTCGGCAGGTGGGTTGTTACACACTCCTTAGCGGGTTCCGACTTCCATGGCCACCGTCCAGCTGCTGTCTATATCAACCAGGGTGAGCCCCACCCCTTTCGTGAGCGCACTGCGCGCGGAGTGACCCCTGTTACG
The DNA here is from genome assembly GCF_033978685.3 of Nerophis lumbriciformis. Taxonomy (NCBI): domain Eukaryota; kingdom Metazoa; phylum Chordata; class Actinopteri; order Syngnathiformes; family Syngnathidae; genus Nerophis; species Nerophis lumbriciformis. The sequence goes on from NC_084551.2 coordinate 46,456,856, forward strand.
CGCGCCCGGCAATGGGGGTGGCGGGCAGGTAAGCTGCGCGCGCGGAGTGACCCCTGTTACGAGCCCCCGGCCACGGGGGTGGCGGGCAGGTAAGCTGCTTACCTGCTGCGCGTGACGCCGGCTGCGGCGAAGGCGGACGAGGCGGGGTGTCGGTGCGGTGGTGACCCTGGACGTGCGTCGGTCCCTTCTCGCGGATCGCCTCAGCTACGGCTCCCGGTGGGGCCCTCTCGGGGGAAGGGGCCTCGGTCCCGGACCCCGGCGAGGCGTCCCTTCTCCGCTCCGTAAAAGTGTCCATCTCTTTTTTTTTTTTTTTCTTCTGTTGTGGCATATGCAGCAGGTGCCTGCTCGTTTTTCGTATGTGGGTAACAACATTTAACTATGTATATATATTTCCGAATTGGTTTAACTGCCACCCGCCTGAATCTATTTAAAATCAATTTTTTTTTTATTTCAACCACCCGACCCGACCCGACCCGCGGATAAAATCTAATTTTTTTTAATTTCATCCGCCCGATCCGCGGACTCCGCGGTTGTGCCCGCAAACCGCGCATCTCTAATATATATATATATATATATATATATATATATATATATATATATATATATATAAATATATATGTATATATATATATATGTATATCAGGATATATATCAGGGGTCACCAACGCGGTGCCCACGGGCATCAGGTCGCCCGTAAGGACCAGATGAGATATCTTTTTTTCCTTAGCTCAAGATTCCCAGTCGAGCGGAACATTTTGATACTGGAATGGCTCCAATCGGATGAAAACTGTGGGCTGTGGAGCGGGCCACAGTTTTTGGGCGTGATGATAGTTTTTTGGTGTAGAACAGGGGTCACCAACGCAGTGCCCGCGGGCACCAGGTCGCCCGTAAGGACCAGATGAGTCGCCCGCTGGCCTGTTCTAAAAATAGCTCAAATAGCAGCACTTACCAGTGAGCTGCCTCTATTTTTTAAATTGTATTTATTTACTAGCAAGCTGGTCTCGCTTTGCTCGACATTTTTAATTCTAAGAGAGACAAAACTCAAATAGAATTTGAAAATCCAAGAAAATATTTTAAAGACTTGGTCTTCACTTGTTTAAATAAATTCATTTATTTTTTTACTTTGCTTCTTATAACTTTCAGAAAGACAATTTTAGAGAAAAAATACAACCTTAAAAATTATTTTAGGATTTTTAAACACATGTACCTTTTTACCTTTTAAATTCCTTTCTCTTCTTTCCTGACAATTTAAATCGATGTTCAAGTAAATTTATTTTTTTTAATGTAAAGAATAATGAATACATTTTAATTTAATTCTTCATTTTAGCTTCTGTTTTTTCGACGAATAATATTTGTGAAATATTTCTTCAAACTTATTATGATTAAAATTCAAAAATATTATTCTGGCAAATCTAGAAAATCTGTAAAATCAAATTTAAATCTTATTTCAAAGTCTTTTGAATTTCTTTTAAAAAAAAATTCTGGAAAATCTAGAAGAAATAATGATTTGTCTTTTTTAGAAATATAGCTTGGTCCAATTTGTTATATATTCTAACAAAATGCAGATTGGATTTTAACCTATTTAAAACATGTCATCAAAATTCTAAAATTAATCTTAATCAGGAAAAATTACTAATGATGTTCCATAAATTGTTTTTTGAATTTTTTCAAAAAGATTCGAATTAGCTAGTTCTTCTCTTCTTTTTTTTCGGTTGAATTTTGAATTTTAAAGAGTCGAAATTTAAGATAAACTATGTTTCAAAATTTAATTTTCATTTTTTTCGTGTTTTCTCCTCTTTTATAAAAATGTTAGTGGCTAGCTAGTTAAAATGGGATGTTGTGATTTCACAAGATCATTTGAAAATGTTCAATTTGAAAAATGTGCACTTAGAGAAAATATAAAAATAAAGTGTTGCATATTGATAATTATCTGTTTCTATATATATTTATTGTGAGAAATCATTAAGATGATCAGTGTTTTATTAATAATAACATAGAGTTAAAGGTAAATTGAGCAAATTGGCTATTTCTGGCAATTTATTTAAGTGTGTATCAAACTGGTAGCCCTTCCCATTAATCAGTACCCAAGAAGTAGCTCTTGGTTTCAAAAAGGTTGGTGACCCCTGATATATATATATATCAGTGACGTGCGGTGAGGTTGATGGCTGGTGAGGCACTGACTTCATCACAGTCAGATTTACAAACATATGAACCCTAAAGAGTATCTTATTCATCATTTGATTGGCAGCAGTTAACGGGTTATGTTTAAAAGCTCATACCAGCATTCTTCCCTGCTTGGCACTCGGCATCAAGGGTTGGAATAGGGGGTTAAATCACCAAAAATGATTCCCGGGCGCGGCGCCGCTGCTGCCCACTGCTCCCCTCACCTCCCAGGAGATGAACAAGGGGATGGGTCAAATGCAGAGGACAAATTTCACCACACCTAGTGTGTGTGTGACAATCATTGGTACTTTAACTTAACTTTAACTTTACACATACAAACAGTAACACACAAAAAAGCACATTTAATAAAAAAAATGTATTATGGTCTTACCTTCATTTATAAATGCGCCGCTGTTGTGCTGGATTAATGAATTTACGATGGGAGTGTTATATCAACTAAAGCCCTCACTTAAACTTTCCACGTGCAAGATTGAATCTATTTAAAAAAGTGTAACCGAGGGTTTATAAATGTCGCCTATACTGTATGAAACTACAAAATAACAAACACGAAGGCTCCAGTTGACCACTTTATTTACCTTCTTTCAAAAACCTCCGCAACGTGACATCACTTCCGCTCTTAGCGCCTTCAAAATAAGAGCTCAAGGCATATACTGTATAACAGCGCATAACAGGAACTTAACATCACAAAGAGGAAAGCCCATAAAAATAGGTTACAAAGGTTATTTAATAAGAAGTCAAAAAGTGCAAAAACAATAATGTTCGTGTTGGAGGAGTTGTGAATTAGGTACACCTGCAGTCTGCAGGTGTAGTGTACCTAATGTTGTGGCCCTGCAGTCATTCACAACTCCTCCAACACGAACATTATTGTTTTTGCACTTTTTGGCTTCTTATGAAATAACTTTTTTAAATAGATTCTATCTTGCACGTGGAAAGTTTAAGTGTGGGCTTTAGTTGATATAACACTCCCGTCAGGGGTTGCTGTGCATTCTACAGCGGGGGTGCAGGAGGCGAGCCTCAGCCAGTGCGTCTTTTGCAGCAGTTTTATGATCGCTCAGCACAAGAAATACTTTACACACATACAGTTGTTGACAAAATACACTGTACATTATATACCTCAACTAACTAAACTATGGAAATGTATAATATAGTTCATATAGCAATACGGTCTCACTGCACAGCAGACCAGCAGTTAGCCGAGTCCGTCCATGTTGAGGCACTGAGTGACGTGCCTCGACTGGCTGCTGTTCACCGCACCGTCTCTTCTCAGTATTTGAACGGCAAATGTGAAAATTCAGCGATTTCGAATAAAAATAATCTAAAACTGGTGAAGTTAAATGGAAAATAACTTTATAGTATAATCACTGGATACATTTAACAATTTAATATATATTTTTTTCTTTTTACATTTTTTTCTTTCCATGATGGCAGGTGAGGCCCGCCTCTAGTGACTGCACGTCACTGATATATATATATATATATATATATATATATATATGAATGAAATACTTGCATTTCAGTGAATTCTAGCTATAAATATACTCCTCCCCCTTAACCCCGCCCCAACCCCGCCCACCTGTCCCGATGCCAATATTATTTAGATACTTTTCGGTACTTTTCTATACTTTTCTAAATAAAGGGGACCGGAAAAAATTGCATTATTGGCTTTATTTTAACAAAAAATCTTAGAGTGTGGCGGACTGGTAATTTTCAGAGGCGGTATGGTACCGAATATGATTCATTAGTATCAGGGTTCTATACTAATACCCGTATACCGTACAACCCTACTAGTGACTATGTAGGGTTGTACATAGTGTATGTAATGTACGTCACAGCTGGTCAGACGAGGCACCAAGCAGTGTGGGTGGGGAGAGTTTCCACAGAGTGTTTCCAGAGCGGCCAGCCTGAAATGTGAGTGCCAGGGACAGACACAAGGAGATTTTTACAAGAAAGTTCTAAAGCTTAGTGATGTATCAGATACATCAGATTGTAGATGTTTTTTTGTTTTTTTACCCTTCGCGTTCATATTTCGCTGTGTTGGTTGCATTTTTGTTGCATTTGGCTTGATTGTAAAATATGTCGATTGAGAGTGGGTGTGACGTTCATGTGTTGTCAATATTCAGTGTTTTATCGTTCATAGAAAAATTGAAAAATTCCGTTTTTAAGGCAGTCTGTCATAACATTTTTAGCATTCAATCAGACTTTATTGTGGGGTTTTATATTAATTTTCCTAAAACTAGATATACCGAACCCAGATACATTTTTTTCTCTAAATTTGGCCCCCGAGTCAAAATAATTGCCCAGGCCTGTTCTAAAACTAACTAAACAGTCCAGTTGCGATTGATTGAATTCCCAGTTTTTTACCGTAAAAAATGTTTTTGTTTTTACATGATGGATAACATGCTTTGATATCCTAATGCAAGCAGATATTGAAGTATTTATTTTTATTTGAACCCAAAATTTTTGGAATGTATGATAATATAATATTTACATTATCAAGTTTAAAAGATATACAATTGTATGCCCTACATCAGGGGTGTCAAACTCATTCAGGGGCCGCATGGAGGAAAATCTGTGCACACGCGGGCCGGACTATTAAAATCATGGCATTAAAACTACAACTTCAGATTGTTTTCTTTGTCTTACTTTGGCCAAAAATAGAACAAACACATTCTGAAAATATTACAATAAAAATATAGAAAAAAATACTGGCAGCGGTAAAGTTTAGATCATGACAGAAAGAAGAAAGTGAATGAATGTTTATAACTGAATACATTATTTATAGATGCATAAAAATGTGTTTTCTTTTGTATTATTTTTTTTAATTAAGTAATGTTTATGACAACCGTTTTCCAAAACACAATATAGAATGTGAGATATAACAGGATAATGCATACATTTATCATTTGTTTTCAAAACGGTTGCAAAAAAGTGGGACCCAAGAAATGTACGGTGGAACCCCATTTTTATGACTTCATGGGGTCCCCGGGACCCCATTCTGAAAATTCCTAGCGCCAACACTGATGGAGTATTGGCATACTTGCCAACCCTCCCGGATTTTCCGGGAGACTCCCGAAATCCAGCACTTCTCCCGAAAACCTCCCAGGACAAATTTTCTCCCGAAATTCAGGCAACGCCCCCTCCAGCTCCATGCGGACCTGAGTGACGTGTCGACAGCCTGTTTTCACGTCCGCTTTCCCACAATATAAACAGCGTGCCTGCCCAATGACGTTATAACTGTAGAATGATGGCGGGCGAGTTCTTGGTTTCTTATGTGGGTTTATTGTTAGGCAGTTTCATTAACGTCCTCCCAGCGCGGTAACAACACACAACAACAGCAGTCACGTTTTCGTCTACCGTAAAGCAGTTTGTCTGCCGTAAACAACAATGTTGTGACACTCTTAAACAGGACAATACTGCCATCTACTGTACATGCATATGTGACAATAACATCTAGGGCTTTTAGAGAGTGCAGTGCACAACTGCGCACACAACAAGGAGACGAAGCAGAATGCATTATCAGAGAGGGTGTTCAGCATGGTTAGAAAAGTAGTGACAGAGAATAGAACAAGGATGGACAATTCAACCCTTAACTCAACAATGAGTAGATGAGTGTTTTGTGTGAGTATATATGTAAATAAATGAACACTGAAATTCAAGTATTTCTCTTATTTTATATATATATATATATATATATATATATGTGAAATATTTGACTTGGTGAATTCTAGCTGTAAATATACTCTTCCCCTCTTAACCACCCCCCCACCTCCTGAAATCGGAGGTCTCAAGGTTGGCAAGTATGAGTATTGGTGCGTGCAAAACAGCAGCAAGCGGCTGTGGCCTGCGGGCTGGTTCTAATACTAATCAGTCAATCAATCAATCAATGTTTATTTATATAGCCCTAAATCACAAGTGTCTCAAAGGGCTGCACAAGCCACAACGACATTCTCGGTTCAGATCCCACATCAGGGCAAGGAAAAACTCAACCCAGTGGGATGACAATGAGAAACCTTGGAGAGGACCGCAGATGTGGGTGGCCCCCCTATAGGGCGACCGGTGGACAGTGGACGTCGAGTGGATCCAGCATAATATTGTGAAAGTCCAGTCCATAGTGGAACTAACATAATAGTGAGAGTCCAGTCCATAGTGGGGCCAGCAGGGAGGACAATAGGGTGACAAGAACTAAATCATCCAGACCAGAGATAAATTGTATTATGTTTATCTTACGTAAAAATAAATATATTAATTAAAAAAAAAATTAATTGTATTTTTATTTGTATTTTTTCTGACTCCTTATTACATCCAGCCATAGAATTATACATTAAAATACACATATTTGAAATAATTAATTTTAAATGATCATAGTAATTCATTTAAAACGACCTTGTTTAATTATTAAAATAATTGCTTGTTTATCAACAACTTTAGCATTTTATTCATTACATTTTGAAGCTCTCAGAAGCCAAGTTATCTTATATTCCTTAAGATTTATTTATACAAGTTTGATGTATCATTTATGTAAACACAATTTTGTTTGCATATTTTCAGGATGTATATATATATATATATATATATATATGAAATACTTGACTTGGTGAATTCTAGCTGTAAATATACTCCTACCCTGTTAACCACGCCCCCCGCCCCCGAAATCGGAGGTCTCAAGGTTGGCAAGTATGGCTCTGGGAATCACTAATAAACCTAAGTTCTTTGAACGCAGATTTCTTTCCGGGACATATGGTTTAATACAATCGGCAAGATAGGATGGCGCTAGACCGTCTAGTATTTTATACATAAGTAGTAAAACCTTAAAGTCACATCTTAAGTGCACAAGAAGCCAGTGCAGGTGAGCCAGTATAGGTATATATATATATATATATATATATATATATATATAAAGGTATATACAGTATAGGCGTAATGTGATCAAACTTTCTTGTTCTTGTCAAAAATCTAGCAGCCGCATTTTGTACCAACTGTAATCTTCAGTATCATCCCGGGAGCCATAAATAATAAATTTGCGCCAGATCCAGCCCGAGGGCCTTGACTTTGACACATAGGCCCTACATGTATTTTTTTTTTGTCAAGTACTTTATTGACACATATTATTTCCAGGCTTTGGCGGGGCGCCTAAAATGACGTGGCGCTGGTTTACAAGCACATGCACTGCAAAAAGTCAGTGGTCAAAAACAAGAAAAAAAATAAAATAAAATTAGGGGTATTTTATTTTAACTAAGTAAAATTATCTGCCAATAGAACAAGAACATTTGGCTTGTCAAGACTTTCCAAAACAAGTAAAATTAGCTAACCTCAATGGACCCAAAAATACCTTAAAATAAGTATATTCTCACTAATAACAAGTGCACTTTTCCTGGTAGAAAACAAAAAGAAACCTTTTTGCTCAATATGTTGAAAAATATTCTTAAATTAAGTAAATGCTAGTGCCATTATCTTGACATAATGATATGCGCTCCGCATTACATTTCTTGAAACCAGCAAACTTATACTAAAAACTAATTTATTGTTCTTAATGGAAAGACAACAAGGCAACCGCTTGTTACTCTCGGGGTCTCCTAGCCGCTCAGGCAAATCATATTGTCTAAAAATGCATTTTTCCATTGACAACATGACATCATCGCGCCAAGTGCGTACTCTTTCAGTCAATTAGTGCGCATATATACAGCCCAATTTTTTTTAAATTGTAATTTTGAAGAATTTATCTGAATGTGCATGAACTATTTCTGTTCAAAACTGTTTGAAATGTCACATGTTGAATGTTTAAATACAGTTTACTGTACTGTGCCAACTGTACTACTATATGAGTACGTATTTTCTATTGTTTCATTGAAAATAAAACAGCAAAGTCCATTTGGCTGTCATCTATTTTAATTATTAGACACAATTTTGTCAAAATCATGATTTTTCTTTCATGCTTGAAATAAAGAAATTATTACTTTGAAA
>NC_084551.2:46467500-46480000 GCF_033978685.3 Nerophis lumbriciformis
CATATTTTTTGGTGTATAAGCCGCTCCGGCCGAAAATGCACAATAAAGAAGGAAAAAAACATATAAGTCGCATTTTTTGGGGACATTTATTTGATAAAACCCAACGGCAAAACCTCTGTTAGCTTAGCATTGGCTTCAGGAAAAACTACACACTGGACCCTTTAAAGCGGTTATGAGAAAATGATTTAAATAATTTCCCACTCGTTAGTATTCACAAAATACTTAGAATGACAAAGTATTTAAAGAAAATTACAACTATGTGTATATATATATATATATATATATATATATATATATATATATATATATATATATATTTATATATATATATATATTTATATATATATATTTATATATATACACACCATATTTTTTGGTGTATAAGCCGCTCCGGCCGAAAATGCACAATAAAGAAGGAAAAAAACATATAAGTCGCATTTTTTGGGGACATTTATTTGATAAAACCCAACGGCAAAACCTCTGTTAGCTTAGCATTGGCTTCAGAAAAAACTACACACTGGAACCTTTAAAGCGGTTATGAGAAAATAATTTAAATAATTTCCCACTCGTTAGTATTCACAAAATACTTACAATGACAAAGTATTTAAAGAAAATTACAACTATGTGTGTGTGTATATATATATATATATATATATATATATATATATATATATATATATATATACCATATTTTTTGGAGTATAAGTCGCACCGGCCGAAAATGCATAATAAAGAAGGAAAAAAACATATATAAGACGCACTGGAGTATAAGTCGCATTTTTTGGGGACATTTATTTGATAAAACCCAACACCAAGAATAGACATTTGAAAGGCAATTTAAAATAAATAAAGAATAGTGAACAACAGGCTGAATAAGTGTACGTTATATGAGGCATAAATAACCAACTGAGAACGTGCCTGGTATGTTAACGCAACATATTATGGTAAGAGTCATTCAAATAACTATAACATATAGAACATGCTATACGGGTTAAATCACCAAAAATGATTCCTGGGCGCGGCACCGCTGCTGCCCACTGCTCCCCTCACCTCCCAGGGGGTGAACAAGGGGATGGGTCAAATGCAAGAGGACAAGTTTCACCACACCTAGTGTGTGTGTGACAATCATTAGTACTTTAACTTAACGTTTACCAAACAATCTGTCACTCCTAATCGCTAAATCCCATGAAATCTTATACGTCTAGTCTCTTACGTGAATGAGCTAAATAATATTATTTGATATTTTACGGTAATCTGTTAATAATTTCACACATAAGTCGCTCCTGAGTATAAGTCGCACCCCCGGCCAAACTATGAAAAAAACTGCGACTTATAGTCCGAAAAATACGGCAAATATCACCCTTATTTGAGATATTTAATCTTACTTTCAGTTTTTGCAGTGTGTTTAAGCTCAGCGAAGGCAAAAGTTCATGTCTTCCTACATGGCCGACCTCTGGTTTGCCTTTTCCAAGAGCCTGTCAAAGTGTACGCACTTTGCCAACAGACTTTTTTTTTTTGTACAGAAACGCATCGACACAGCAGCAAGGTTCCCACCTACACAGTTGGCTTTGTTCCTCCTTTTTGAAAAACACGCAGCGGCGTCGGATCTTCTTGTACTCACACCTCTGCCCCCGACACCCTCAATTCCCGTTTCTTCTGTTTTTAAAAAGCCGTCCTGATGGTTCTGGTTTCGCCTGCTGTTCTCACAGCGGCGCAACAATGTTGTTAATCACATCCTATTCTCTCCCAAAGTGCTCGACACGCCGACTTCCCGGCGTCGCAATCTCGACACGGAGCGGGGCCCGGCGCATCTTTTATTCATGCTGTCAGTGATGGATTCACGCCGGAGACTGCCAGTCTTCTGGCGGAGCATTACGGGGTTAACGTGGCGGCAGAACCGCCGTGTCTCACCTCAAACATATCATGTGCCGCTTTCTGGGAATGTTGTTTTATTTTTAATCAAGAAGCACTGGAGGAGCCCTCCAAAGACGAGACTCCTGCGGCGTCTTTGTCTTGACTTAAAAAGCCCGGCGGTCCAATTAGAAGCAAGAATCCAGAAGCAAGTCCCCCACCACCCATGGGAAATTTGCCAATATTGAATGTGAGACATTAGAGGACACGAGCCACTTATGGAACGCTGAGTAGAATACACACCCCGTTTCCATATGAGTTGGGAAATTGTGTTAGATGTAAATATAAACGGAATACAATGATTTGCAAATCATTTTCATCCCATATTCAGTTGAATATGCTACAAAGACAACATATTTGATTTTTTTTTTTTGCAAATAGTCATTAACTTTAGAATTTGATGCCAGCAACACGTGACAAAGCAGTTGGGAAAGGTGGCAATAAATACTGATAAAGTTGAGGAATGCTCATCAAACACTTATTTGGAACATCCCACAGGTGAACAGGCAAATTGGGAACAGGTGGGTGCCATGATTGGGTATGAAAGTAGATTCCATGAAATTCTCAGTCATTCACAAACAAGGATGGGGCGAAGGTCACCACTTTGTCAACAAATGCGTAAGCAAATTGTTGAACAGTTTAAGAAAAACCTTTCTCAAGCAGCTATTGCAAGGAATTTAGGGATTTCACCATCTACGGTCCGTAATATCATCAAAGGGTTCAGAGAATCTGGAGAAATCACTGCACGTAAGCAGCTATGCCCGTGACCTTCGATCCCTCAGGCTGTACTGCATCAACAAGCGACATCAGTGTGTAAAGGATATCACCACATGGGCTCAGGAACACTTCAGAAACCCACTGTCAGTAACTACAGTTGGTCGCTACATCTGTAAGTGCAAGTTAAAACTCTCCTATGCAAGGCAAAAACCGTTTATCAACAACACCCAGAAACGCCGTCGGCTTTGCTTGGGCCTGAGCTCATCTAAGATGGACTGATACAAAGTGGAAAAGTGTTCTGTGGTCTGACGAGTCCACATTTCAAATTGTTTTTGGAAACTGTGGACGTCGTGTCCTCCGGACTAAAGAGGAAAAGAACCATCCGGATTGTTATAGGCGCAAAGTTGAAAAGCCAGCATCTGTGATGGTATGGGGGTGTATTAGTGCCCAAGACATGAGTAACTTACACATCTGTGAAGGCGCCATTAATGCTGAAAGGTACATACAGGTTTTGGAGCAACATATGTTGCCATCCAAGCAACGTTACCATGGACGCCCCTGCTTATTTCAGCAAGACAATGCCAAGCCACGTGTTACATCAACATGGCTTCATGGTAAAAGAGTGCGGGTACTAGACTGGCCTGCCTGTAGTCCAGACCTGAAAATGTGTGGCACATTATGAAGCCTAAAATACCACAACGGAGACCCCCGGACTGTTGAACAACTTAAGCTGTACATCAAGCAAGAATGGAAAATTCCACCTGAGAAGCTTAAAAAATGTGTCTCCTCAGTTCCCAAACGTATACTGGGTGTTGTTAAAAGGAAAGGCCATGTAACACAGTGGTGAACATGCCCTTTCCAACTACTTTGGCACGTGTTGCAGCCATGAAATTCTAAGTTAATTATTATTTGCAAAAAAATAAATAAAGTTTGTGAGTTTGAACATCAAATATGTTGTCTTTGTAGTGCATTCAATTGAATATGGGTTGAAAAGGATTTGCAAATCATTGTATTCCGTTTATATTTACATCTAACACAATTTCCCAACTCATATGGAAATGGGGTTTGCACATAAGAGCAAAGATGGAGGCAGCTCAGTTGATGTCACTCCCCTGCTGATTCTGCCTCGTCAAATTTTCGAGGTTTATTTTTGAGTGTCACTGCGAGAATAATGCAATGATTCGGAAGATCCAACACAAAGTGCTTGAGAACGCTGCGGTCGGGAATAAGTTGTTCTTTTTCGGCGCACTTCCAAACCTATTGACCTGGTCCCGTCTCTCGTTTCTCTCGTTTCAGCCGTGCACCAGGAGCAAGAGCCGGGCGCGCTTGGCGTACACGCTGCGCTCGCCCAGCGTGGGAAGACTTTGTCCAAACAGCAGCGAGGAGGAGCCCTGCGGCCTCAACCTCAACTGCTTCAACTACTTCTACAACATCACGGGTACGACAAGAACAACACGGGGCTGTCGCTGGGCAAGGAATCACACATGTAGCTCTTGCTATCGCTCATTGATGACAGGGCATTTGTACGGCAGTATTATTGTGGCAGAATTATTTGCAAATGTGTATCTCAATCTGTGCGCGTGTACTAATTTGTGTCTGTAGGTGTATTTTAAGTTTTCTGTTTGTCCCTAATCAGAAAGAACCCTCAATAGGCTGTCAATTTACGCAGATGTCAGGTTCAAACATCGATGACAAGCAAGGAAATACACAGAGACAGAATTAAATTTTGCTCAATTTGAGGAGAAACGTGTTGACCTGTAATCTCTTACAGCAGGGGTCCCCAAACTTTTTGACAATATATGTATATGTATATATATATATATATATATATATATATATATAATGTATATGTATGTGTATGTATATATATATATATATATATATATATATATATATATATATATATATATATATATATATATGTATGTATGTATGTATATATATATATATATATATATATATATGTATGTATATATATATATATATATATATATATATATATATATATATATATATGTATATATATGTATATATATATGTATATATGTATAAATATATATATATATATATATATATATGTGTATATATATGTGTATATATATATGTATATATTAGAGATGCGCGGATAGGCAATTATTTCATCCGCAACCGCATCAGAAAGTCGTCAACCATCCGCAATCCACCCGATCTAACATTTGATCAGAACCGCATCCGCCCGCACCCGCCCGTTGTTATATATCTAATATAGACGATGCAAGGCATTAGTGAGGTTATAAAGCTTTTGCCTGTTAAAGAAAGGAGACTGATCCAATGCAGCACAGACATTCGCATGCCACGTTGTCACGACCCAGACGCACACCAGTGCGCAATCATATGGGAGCCGCGCTGAGCGCACCTCCAAGCGCCTCTCGCTGCCGGCGACGGCCGGGTATATGGGCCCGACGCTCCAGCGCCATCCATTTTCAGGGCTAGTTGATTCGGCAGGTGGGTTGTTACACACTCCTTAGCGGGTTCCAACTTCCATGGCCACCGTCCTAGCTGCTGTCTATATCAACCAGGGTGAGCCCCACCCCTTTCGTGAGCGCACTGCGCGCGGAGTGACCCCTGTTACGCGCCCCCGGCAACAGGGGTGGCGGGCAGGTAAGCTGCGCGGGCGGAGCGCGCGGAGTGACCACTGTTACGAGCCCCCGGCCACGGGGGTGGCGGGCAGGTAAGCTGCTTACCTGCTGCGCGTGACGCCGGCCGCGGCGAAGGCGGACGAGGCGGGGTGTCGGTGCGGTGGCCGCGGTGGTGACCCTGGACGTGCGTCGGGCCCTTCTCGCGGATCGCCTCAGCTACGGCTCCCGGTGGGGCCCTCTCGGGGGAAGGGGCCTCGGTCCCGGACCCCGGCGAGGCGTCCCTTCTCCCCTCCGTAAAAGTGTCCATCTCTTTTTTTTTTTTTCTTCTGTTGTGGCATATGCTGCAGGTGCCTGCTCGTTTTTCGTATGTGGGTAACAACAATTAACTATGTATATATATTTCCGAATTGGTTTAACTGCCACCCGCCTGAATCTATTTAAAATCTAATTTTTCTTTATTTCAACCACCCGACCCGACCCGCGGATAAAAACTAATTTTTTAAATTTTCATCCGCCCGATCCGCGGATAATCCGCGGACTCCGCGGTTGTGCCCGCAAACCGCGCATCTCTAGTATATATATATGTATATGTATATATATATATATATATATATATATATATATATATATATACATTATATTGAGGGATGGCGTGGCGCAGTGGGAGAGTGGCCGTGCGCAACCCAAGGGTCCCTGATTCAATCCCCACCTAGTACCAACCTCGTCATGTCCGTTGTGTCCTGAGCAAGACACTTCACCCTTGCTCCTGATGGGTGCTGGTTAGCGCCTTGCATGGCAGCTCCCTCCATCAGTGTGTGAATGTGTGTGTGAATGGGTTAATGTGGAAGTAGTGTCAAAGCGCTTTGAGTACCTTGAAGGTAGAAAAGCGCTATACAAGTACAACCCATACATTGTCTTTATAATCCGTTTTGTCATTTCACATCAATTAACATCGATGTTCATCAACATTTAACATTGTCACGTTATCGATGGGAAAATTAATTTTTAGACAATATGGTTTGCCTGAGCGGCTAGGAGACACCAAGAGTAACAAGCGGTAGGAAATGGATTAGAAAGGAAAGATTTAAAAAAATAAATAAATATATAAAAAATACAAAAATAAAATATTTTTTAACTTGGGACTTCCTGTGGGCCAGGTTTTTGGATGCGGCCCGCAGGCCGTAGCTTGGGGACCCCTGTCTTACAGTGTCACCCACGCTCTCACGGAAAAAGGTTCACGTCTCCTCTTTTGTTTGGATATTCCCTGTTTACATAACAACAGCTGTTTCTAAAGGAATGGCGGGTATGTAAACAGCCCTTGTTTTTGGTAACAAACGCGGCATGGCGTAGTGGGTAGAGCAACCGTGCCAGAAACCTGAGGGTTGCAGGTTCGCTCCCCGCCTCTTACCATCCAAAAATCGCTGCCGTTGTGTCCTTGGGCGGGACACTTCACCCTTTGCCCCCGGTGCCACTCACACCGGTGAATTGAATGATAGGTGGTGGTCGGAGGGGCCGTTGGCGCAAATTGCAGCCACGCTTCCGTCAGTCTACCCCAGGGCAGCTGTGGCTATGAAAGTAGCTTACCACCACCAGGTGTGAATGATTGATGGGTTCTACATGTAAAGCGACTTTGGGTACTTAGAAAAGCGCTATATAAATCCCAGTTATTATTATTATTATTATTAACACAAAAGAAAACGATGCCTCGGGCTTGGACTGGTCCTGGATCGAGCTTGGGCAGGTCTTGGATGACAATAGATAACCCCTCCCGTCACCTCCCAACGTACAAAACGGAATTTTACAAGCCTTTGGCTTGGTGCAACAAAGACAGCCTCTTATCTGTTCACTGGGAACTCAGAGAACGGAAAGTTTTTTGATAATTTACATGCTATTTTTCTGACAGCAGACCTGATTACACACACTCTGATTGATATACATTTATGTTCATTCTCATGGCAAAGGCTGTGAATACTTATGCACATGTTATATATTACCGTATTTTCCGGACTATAAGGCGCACTTAAAATATATTTTTTTCCCCTCAAAACTCGAAAGTGCGCCTTACAACCCGGTGCGCCTAATGTACAGAATAATTCTGTTTTTTCTTGCCGACCTCGAAGCAATTTTATTTGGTATATAGTGTAAGGATAAGTGTAGTAGATGGCAGTCAAACATAGGAGATATGTGTAGACTGCACTATGATGGCAATATGACTCAAGTAAACAACACCAACATTTTATATGTTCCATTGAAAATATAGAACATTACACACGGTGCTCAAAAATCTATCAAAATGTTGTAGTACGACTTTGGTAAGCTATGAAGCCGGACCGTTGATGTGCTTCAACATACCAGTATTATTATGGTGTGTGTGTATAAGGTAAGACATATTATCTGGCGTTTTGTTTCGCAATATTATGCAAACGCAACTTTTCTTACCTTCCGGTACCTGCTGATCTGTATTTGGGATCTGCATAAATCCTGAAAAATTGCGCGAGTCCGCCTTTGTCGTCGATAGGCTTCTCCTTTTTCTCTATCTTCTTGTTATGGGACATTCATCTTCCGCTTTTGCCATTTCTAATATAAAGTAGTGAAAGTTCTTACTTATATCTGTCAGTAAACTCGCCATGAAAGCGCTAAAACATACCGGTGTAGTGAGTTTAAATTATTCACCGAAGGAACTTTAGTTATTCAAGGTCCGGTCGGACGGTTTTTCACGGGACACATTTCCTGTGTTGTTGTTTCCGGATGAGGAGATGCTGCTCCGTTATTGATTGAAGTAAAGTCTGAATGTCATTAAAACAGTTAGCTCCATCTTTTGACACTTCTTCCACTTCCGTCCTTGCACGCTACACCGCTACAACAAAGATGACGGGGAGAAGACGCTGTCGAAGGTGAGCCACGTAAATAAGACCGCCTACAAAACGGTGCATCCGGAAGCGACTGTCGGAAAGCGGCTTGAAGATGATTTGTAAAACATCATCTATGCAACATTTTGACCAAATAACCACCATTACATGTTATGTAGACCACAAGGAAGTGTTTTCAATTTAGAAAAAAATTATAATAATATGACTACTTTAAAGGCCTACTGAAACCTACTACTATTGATCACGCAGTCTGATAGTTTATATATCAATGATGAAATCTTAACATTGCAACACATGCCAATACGACCGGGTTAGCTTACTAAAGTGCAATTTTAAATTTCGCGTGAAATATCCTGCTGAAAACGTCTCGGTATGATGACGTCTTTGCGTGACGTCACGGATTGTAGAGGACATTTTGGGACAGCATGGTGGCCAGCTATTAAGTCGTCTGTTTTCATCGCAAAATTCCACAGTATTCTGGACATCTGTGTTGGTGAATCTTTTGCAATTTGTTCAATGAACAATGGAGACAGCAAAGAAGAAAGCTGTAGGTGGGAAGCGGTGTATTGCGGCAGGTGTTGTGCCGGATAACGCACCCCCGCCGTAGAATGCACCCCCTGACTGTTGTGCCGGATAACACAGCCGGTGTTTCATTGTTTACATTCCCGAAAGATGACAGTCAAGCTTTACCATTGGCCTGTGGAGAACTGGGACAACAGAGACTCTTACCAGGAGGACTTTGAGTTGGATAGGCAGACGCGGTACCGTGAGTACGCATGCAGCTGCGGCTTCCAAACATTTGATCGCTTGCCCGTACGTGCGTGCCGCTATGTGCATGTCACGTACGTAACTTTGGGAAATATATGTGCTGTATGAACTTTGGGGAGGTGAACGGTACTTTGGGCTGTGGGATTGAGTGTGTTGTGCAGGTGTTTGAGTTGTATTGGTGGGTTATATGGACGGGAGGGGGGAGGTGTTTGTTATGCGGGATTAATTTGTGGCATATTAAATATAAGCCTGGTTGTGTTGTGGCTAATAGAGTATATATATGTCTTGTGTTTATTTACTGTTTTAGTCATTCCCAGCTGAATATCAGGTCCCACCCGCCTCTCACAGAATCTTCCCTATCTGAATCGCTCCCACTGCCCTCTAGTCCTTCACTCTCACTTTCCTCATCCACAATTCTTTCATCCTCGCTCAAATTAATGGGGAAATCGTCGCTTTCTCGGTCCGAATCGCTCTCGCTGCTGGTGGCCATGATTGATCCTCCGACACCACGGCCTTCAATTTCACTGCTATGCCGACGACACACAACTATACATTTCCACCACGACCATCACCACAGCCACCCACTCCACCCTCACCACCTGCCTCACAGACATAAAAACCTGGATGCAAAAAAACTTTCTAAAACTCAACTGCAACAAATCTGAAATAATTATCATTGGCCCCGACTCCCTCACTCTTTTCATTAAACATCGACGGCTCCCTTGTCACTACCTCCACCCACATCCGCAATCTAGGTGTAATTTTCGACCCTACCCTTTCACTCCTCCCCCACGTAAACCACATCACCAAAACTGCATTCTTCCACCTCAGAAACATTGCCCGTCTCCGGCCCTCCCTCACATCCTCTGCTGCCGAAACCCTCATCCACGCCTTCATCTCATCCCGGCTAGACTACTGCAACAGCATCCTCTACGGCATCACCTCCAAAACCCTCAACAAACTGCAATACGTCCAGAACTCTGCTGCCCGCCTGCTCACCGGAACCCGCTCCAGAGAGCACATCACACCTGTCCTTCATGACCTCCACTGGCTGCCTGTCAAATACAGAATCACCTTTAAAATACTCCTCACCACCTATAAGGCACTCCATAACCTGGCACCACCCTACCTCTCTGACCTCCTCCAGCCACACGTCCCATCCCGTTCCCTCAGGTCTAGTGATGCCGGCCTCCTTGAGGTCCCCAAGACCAGGCGCCGAACCTGGGGCGACAGGGCCTTCTCCGTGGCTGCCCCCTCTCTCTGGAACGCTCTCCCCAGGCACATCAGAGATGCCCCCTCCCTCCCTACCTTCAAAGCCACCCTAAAAACTCACCTCTTCACATTAGCCTTTCCAAACTGACCCTGCCCTAGGTGTCTCTTATTTATTTTTATTTTTATTTATTTATTTTTTCTAATAAAGTTGTTTTTATCGTCCCCCCCCCCACACACACATGTAAAGCGACTTTGGGTATTTAGAAAAGCGCTATATAAATCACAGGTATTATTATTATTATTATTGTAAACAATGTGCGGATGTGAGGAGCTCCACAACCTGTGACGTCACGCGCATATCGTCTGCTACTTCCGGTACAAGCAAGGCTTTTTTTTATCAGCGACCAAAAGTTGCGAACTTTATCGTCGATGTTCTCTACTAAATCCTTTCAGCAAAAATATGGCAATATCGCAAAATGATCAAGTATGACACATAGAATGGACCTGCTATCCCCGTTTAAATAAGAAAATCGCATTTCAGTAGGCCTTTAATGCACCCTATAATTCGGTGCGCCTTATATATGAAAAAATTCATCGGCAGTGCGCCTTATAATCCGGTGCGCCCTATGGTCTGGAAAATACGGTAGTTTTTGTTTCTTGATAAATTTGCCACAAATTCTAAAAAAATTAAGAAAAAAAAACCGTTTTCACATTGTCATTATGTGTGTGGAATTTTGAGGAAAAAAATTAAAATGTATTCCATTTTGGCAGAAGGCTGTAACATAACAAAATTTGGAAAAAGTGAAGCGCTGTGAAAAAAAATCCGGATGCACTGTAAGCACACCACATTCCTGCCGAAGGAGAATAACAGTCTAATGTAGCATGGCGTAGAAAAGAGTGGCAAAATTTGCATGCATGAAAACCCTTCCGCGCATGCCTGACTTCTCTGTGCGTGCGGACTTCGTTTGCGCCCGCGTTGTATTTCTTTTGGCTATTAGGAGCTGGCATTGAAAACACAGCACAGCAACTCTCCTCCTTCCTGATTGGTCACTTCAAACACCTATCAGAGCAAAGTGTTACCTCTAAAGGGGTCATATTACGATTTGTTTCTACATTTAAAACACTTCCTTGTGGTCTACATAACATGCGATGGTGGTTCTTTGCTCAATATTCTGCAGTGATTATGTTTTACAGGCCGTCTTCAAGCCGCTTTCTGGCCGTCTCTTCAGGATGCAGTCTTATATATGTGCCTCCACTTTGACAGCATCTTCTCCCTGTCAGCCATGTTGCAATTTTTAGCGCTTCCATATGGATTCTACTGACCGATATAACTCAGAACTATAAGCTGCTTGGTATTAGAAATGGCAACGTCGGAGGATGCATGTGCATGTACGAGCCAGTCTGCCCCACAACAAGAGGATAGAGAACAAAATTGGACAAAACGGGATTGACTACAGCGTCGGACTACAATGGTGGACCCGCGTAAAGACCTTTGGGTACATTTCTACTAGAGATGTCTGATAATATCGGGCTGCCGATATTATCGGCCGATAAATGCTTTAAAATGTAATATCGGAAATGTATGATTTTTTAAAACGCCGCTGTGTACACGGACGTAGGGAGAAATACAGAACGCCAATAAACCTTAAAGGCTCTGCCTTTGCGTGCCGGCCCAATCACATAATACCTACGGCTTTTCACACACACAAGTGAACGCAAGGCATACTTGGTCAACAGCCATACAGGTCACACTGAGGGTGGCCGTATAAACAACTTTAGCACTGTTACAAATTTGTGCCACACTGTGAACCCACACCAAACAAGAATGACAAACACATTTCCGGAGAAAATCCACACCGTTAACACAACATAAACACAACAGAACAAATACCCAGAAACCCCTTGCAGCACTAACTCTTCCGGGACGCTACAATATACACCCCCCCGCTACCCCCAAGCCCCTCCCCCCTCAACCCCGCCCACCTCAACCTCCCAAATTCCAAGCTGCTGTTTTGAGGCATTTAAAAAAAAAAAAAAAAAAGCACTTTGTGTCTTTTTTTCCATAACTTGAGTTGGTTTATTTTGGAAAACCTTGTTACATTGTTTAATTCATCCAGCGGGGCATCACAACAAAATTAGGCATAATAATGTGTTAATTCCACGACGGTATATATCGGTATCGGTTGATATCGGAATCGGTAATTAAGAGTTGGACAATATCGGGTATCGGCAAAAAAGCCAATATCGGACATCTCTCATTTCTACCATATATGGATAATCTGCTTAAGTTATCACAGTGGAAAAAGGGTCACAGGTGCAAATTCCAAACGGCTAGTTTAGCGGAAGGAGGGCAAGATTGTTTTATAAATATCGCCGTCATGCTTCAATGGTTTGATTTCACATT
>NC_084551.2:46485000-46570000 GCF_033978685.3 Nerophis lumbriciformis
CAATCAAACCCGCACATTTTTACTACGAAGCCACGCTGTTGTAACACGTGGCTTGGCATTGTCTTGCTGAAATAAGCAGGGGCGTCCATGATAACGTTGCTTGGATGACAACATATGTTGCTCCAAAACCTGTATGTACCTTTTCAGCATTAATGGTGCCTTCACAGATGTGTAAGTTACCCATACTTGCCAACCCTCCCGGATTTTCCGGGAGACTCCCGAAATTCAGCGCCTCTCCCGAAAACCTCCCGGGAAAAATTTCCTCCCGAAATTCATGCGGACCTGAGTGACGTGTCGACAGCCTGTTTTCACGTCCGCTTTCCCACAATATAAACAGCGTGCCTGGCCAATGACGTTATAACTGTAGAATGATGGAGGGCGAGTTCTTGGTTTCTTATGTGGGTTTATTGTTAGGCTGTTTCATTAACGTCCTCCCAGCGCGGCAACAACACACAACAACAGCAGTCACGTTTTCGTCTACCGTAAAGCAGTTTGTCTGCCATAAACAGCCATGTTGTGACACTCTTAAACAGGACAATACTGCCATCTACTGTACATGCATATGTGACAATAACATCTAGGGCTTTTAGAGAGTCCAGTGCACAACTGCGCACACAAGAAGGAGACGAAGCAGAATGCATCATCAGAGAGGGTGTTCAGCATGGTTAGAAAAATAGTGACAGAGAATAGAACAAGGATGGACAATTCAACCCTTAACTCAACAATGAGTAGATGAGTGTTATGTGTGTGTATATGTGTAAATAAATGAACACTGAATTTCAAGTATTTCTCTTATTTATATATATATATATATATATATATATATATATATATATATATATATATATATATTTTTTTTTTTTTTATATATATATATATATATAGCTAAAATTCACTGAAAGTCAAGTATTTCTTATATATACATATATATATATATATATATATATATATATATATATATATATATATGTCTTAATAAGGTTATCCAAAAAATAGTGCTCGATACCGTAGTAGAGCGCAATATATGTATGTGTGGGAAAAAAAATCACAAGACTATTTCATCTCTACAGGCCTGTTTCATGAGGGGGGGTACCCTCAATCGTCAGGAGATTTTAATGGGAGCATTCGCATACCATGGTTTATATAGGGCACAGAGTGGGTGGGTACAGGCTGGCCTAGGGGCGTGGTGATTGGCTCATGTGTTACCTAGGAGGTGTTTCCGTCTATGGCAGCATGTTGTTACAATTTCGCTGCGCTTGTTGAGGGATGACAGGTCTGGACGGTAAATAATAAACAGTTTCTCTTTCAAGCATAGGTTGCATCTTTTATTACCACTATTGTAAGGTGTGCTGGATGCAAGAATTTGCCATGTTATTGAATATTCAACATTATTGTCTTTGAGGTCCCAAATGTGTTTGCTGAGTTCTGTGGTATTTCGCAGGTTTTTGTTCCTGAAAGAAGCCTTGTGATTGTTCCATCTGGTTTTGAATTCTCCCTCGGTTAATCCTACATATGTGTCGGATGTGTTAATGTCCTTGCGTATTACCTTAGATTGGTAGACAACTGATGTTTGTAAGCACCCCCCGTTGAGAGGGCAATCAGGTTTCTTTCGACAATTACATCCTTTGTTGGTTTTGGAGTCGCTCTGTCTGAGGGCCGACGGCTCATTTGCAATTGTTTTGTTGTGGTTTGAGATGATTTGTCGTATATTGTTCATGCAGCTGTAGCTCAATTTAATGTTGTTCTTGTTGAATACTTTTCTTAGGATGTTGTCTTTGGGAAAGTGTTTGTCAATCAGATTGAGGAATTTGTGTTCAATGTTCGTTGAGACGTTTTTGCTGTATGGGGGGTTGTACCAGATGATGTCGTTCCGTTTTCTGTTCTTTTTTGGCTGGTTTCCTGGCGTGGGTTCATAGGTGAAAGCGGATACAATTTCACCCTCACCTATGAACCCACGCCAGGAAACCAGCCAAAAAAGAACAGAAAACGGAACGACATCATCTGGTACAACCCCCCATACAGCAAAAACGTCTCAACGAACATTGGACACAAATTCCTCAATCTGATTGACAAACACTTTCCCAAAGACAACATCCTAAGAAAAGTATTCAACAAGAACAACATTAAATTGAGCTACAGCTGCATGAACAATATACGACAAATCATCTCAAACCACAACAAAACAATTGCAAATGAGCCGTCGGCCCTCAGACAGAGCGACTCCAAAACCAACAAAGGATGTAATTGTCGAAAGAAACCTGATTGCCCTCTCAACGGGGGGTGCTTACAAACATCAGTTGTCTACCAATCTAAGGTAATACGCAAGGACATTAACACATCCGACACATATGTAGGATTAACCGAGGGAGAATTCAAAACCAGATGGAACAATCACAAGGCTTCTTTCAGGAACAAAAACCTGCGAAATACCACAGAACTCAGCAAACACATTTGGGACCTCAAAGACAATAATGTTGAATATTCAATAACATGGCAAATTCTTGCATCCAGCACACCTTACAATAGTGGTAATAAAAGATGCAACCTATGCTTGAAAGAGAAACTGTTTATTATTTACCGTCCAGACCTGTCATCCCTCAACAAGCGCAGCGAAATTGTAACAACATGCCGCCATAGACGGAAACACCTCCTAGGTAACACATGAGCCAATCACCACGCCCCTAGGCCAGCCTGTACCCACCCACTCTGTGCCCTATATAAACCATGGTATGCGAATGCTCCCATTAAAATCTCCTGACGATTGAGGGTACCCCCCCTCATGAAACAGGCCTGTAGAGATGAAATAGTCTTGTGATTTTTTTTCCCACACATACATATATATATATATGTATATATATATATATATATATATATATATATGAAATACTTGACTTAGTGAATTCTAGCTGTAAATATACTCCTCTCCTCTTAACCACGCCCCCCCCCCTCCCGAAATCGGAGGTCTCATGGTTGGCAAGTATGAAGTTACCCATGCCTTGGGCACTAATACACCCCCATACTATCACAGATGCTTGCTTTTCAACTTTGCTCCTAGAACAATCCGGAAGGTTCTTTTCCTCTTTGGTCCGGAGGACACGACGTCCACAGTTTCCAAAAACAAATTTGAAATGTGGACTCGTCAGACCACAGAACACTTTTCCACTTTGTATCAGTCCATCTTAGATGAGCTGGGGCACAGCAAAGCCGGCTGCGTTTCTGGGTGTTGTTGATAAACGGCTTTGGCTTTGCATAGTAGAGTTTTAACTTGCACTTACAGATGTAGCGACCAACTGTAGTTACTGACAGTGGGTTTCTGAAGTGTTCCTGAGCCCATGTGGTGATATTCTTTACACACTGATGCCGCTTTTTAATGCAGTACCGCCTGAGGGATCGAAGGTCCGTAATATCATCGCTTACGTGCAGTGATTTCTCCAGATTCTCTGAACCTTTTGATGACATTGCGGACCGTAGATGGTGAAATCCCTAAATTTCTTGCAATAGTTCGTTGATTTGCAAAAAATAACGTTTTCCAGTTCGAACACTAAATATCTTGTCTTTGCAGTCTATTCAATTGAATATAGGTTGAAAAGGATTTGCAAATCATTGTATTCTGTTTTTATTTACAATTTACACAACGTGCCAACTTCACTGGTTTTGGGGTTTATAATTCAACTATTTTGATTAGGGGAATGATTGACAGGCAGAACTCTAACTGACTGTTGTCTACGGCCGGTGCATGAAGCCAGAACACAGGATGCTTGGAATGTGATGTCCTGTGAAAGTGCTCATGCTATGGCGAAAGCGTGGAAAGGAATACATGTGGGTAAAATGGGCACATTTCAGCAGAAGTAGCTGGCTGAGGAACGCTTCAAAACCTGGTTAAAGCCCGTTTACAGGTAAAATAGAAAAAAGGGGGAAACCAATTAAGACGCATTCGCTAATGACCATTCACAAAATTTACTATAGGTGATTCTTTAATTCCGTTACCAATGAACTTAACACAAACATATAACAGCCTTTTCAGGCTAGTTCGTTTTTCACATCATACTGCAGAATGGGTTGTTTTTTAAATCTGAAAAAATAAATCTAAACTCCCTTGTGAGCCATAAATCCTTACAATTTGACAATGTGTGTATATATATATATATATATATATATATATATATATATATATATATATATATATATATATATGTATGTATATATGTGATGTATATGTATATATGTGATGTATATGTATATATTTGTATGTATATATATATATATATATATATACATATATGAATATGATGTATATGTATATATTTGTTTATATTTTTAAAATTATATATATATATATATATATTTTTTTAATGTACAGTCATGGTCAAAAGTTTACTTGTAAAGAACATAATGTCATGGCTGTTTTGAGTTTCCAATCATTTCTACAACTCTTATTTTTTTGTGATAGAGTGATTGGAGCACATACTTGTTGGTCACAAAAAACATTCATGAAGTTTGGTACTTTTGGTCTATTGAAAATGTGACCAAATCTGTTGGGTCAAAAGTATACATACAGCAATGTTAATATTTGCTTACATGTCCTTTGGCAAGTTTCACTGCAATAAGGCACTTTTGGTAGCCATCCACAAGCTTCTGCTTGCATTTTTGAGCACTCCTCTTGACAAAATTGGTGCAGTTCAACTAAATGTGTTGGTTTTCTGACATGGACTTGTTACTTCAGCATTGTCCACACGTTAAAGTCAGGATTTTGGGAAGGCCATTCTAAAATCTTAATTCCAGCCTGATTTAGCCATTCCTTTACCACTTTTGACGTGTGTTTGGGGTCATTGTCCTGTTGGAACACCCAACTGCGCCCAAGACCCAACCTCCGGGCTGATGATTTTAGGTTATCCTGAAGAATTTGGAGGTAATCCTCCCTTTTCATTGTCTCATTTACTCTCTGTAAAGCACCAGTTTCTTTGGCAGCAAAACAGGTCCAGAGCATAATACTACCACCACCATGCTTGACGGTAGACATGGTGTTCCTGGGATTAAAGGCCTCACCTTTTCTCCTCCAAACATATTGCTGGGTATTGTGGCCAAACAGCTCCATTTTTGTTTCATCTGACATCACATGGACAAAGATAAGACCTTCTGGAGGAAAGTTCTGTGTGAAACAAATTTAAAAAAAAAAAAAATATATATATATATAGACTCAAGGGCTTTTGTGACCATGCTTTGAAAATTAGTTAGAAATCAAAGCCAATCAAACGGTGCATCTTTAATATTTAAAAAAAATGTTTTTAGTGTTTGTCTTATATAAGATGTGCTTGTTGTTATTAAAAAAAATGTTTTTCTTCATGATTGTGCTCCACAAACTCTGCCTACAATAAATAAACACAATTAAATCAATTTACATTGCTAATTAAATAGTTTAAATGTAATAAATATTGGAATGTCATTTGGACGTTGACTTTAACTCTTTCATTCATTTCTCCTTCAGAATGATCTTAAAGACCCCAAAGTTGAAGTTCTGATTGTCCCCAAAAGTAAAAGTGCATCTCAAAGCAGCGCTGACATGTCAGCAGGTTAGGTTGTGACTGGCCACAGGTGTGTCGCCATGTTAATGAGGACAGGAAGTACAAGGCCACGCTTCCTCCTGCTGACTCGTCTGGACTTTATCCCCCAATGGCTCTCTTTTTAGTTGGTGTCAGCACCTTCCAGTGGCTGCAATTAGCTTGGAGAGCTGGATCAGAACTCTATTGCCACTTTATCGGTCAACCTAATGGACATAAGTATTGGGACAGGAACACTATATTGATTTAATTATATGTCTATTATTGTGCTCGCAGCATGAGGCAGTACGACAACAACAATAAACACCTCAGTGTACTTTATAGAACGCTTCTTCTGTATTCCCCTCAGACTGGAGCACATGCCAGCTGAGTCCCAGCGCCGTGTGCGGGAAGGGAATCAAGACCCGCATGCTGGACTGCGTCCGCAGCGACGGAAAGTCTGTCGACATAAAGTTCTGCGAAGAGGTGAGTCGTCGCCTTTTTTTCCTAAGTCTGAGAACGCAGCGCCATTAGCCTCACAGCAGTGTGAAATATTCAGCAGAGTTCCCCGTGCAGATATTATCGTGGTTGCTCCAGGCTGAACATTGCGTTCATTCATAATGAGTCTCTGCCTCCTGTAATTGTAGCCAGGGGCCTGCAGCGCCACCGCTGTTTAACCCTTGACCCCGCCGCATCTTTTGGCTCGTTGATTAACCCCACGGTGCCTCACAGAGACGTCCCCGCTTTGGCCTGATATTACTCGACTCATAACGACTACAACTCTGCCGCTTTCAGTCCACTTCAGCTCAACAGAGTACACGTCTGTAAAATAAATACTAGGGTTGGGTGCCAAATTGTGAGTACACTGCAAAAAGTCAGTGATCAAAAACAAGGGAAAAAATACAAAAATTAGGGGTATTTTACTTGAACTAAGCAAAATTATCTGCCAATAAAACAAGAAAATTCGGCTTGTCAAGACTTTCCAAAACAAATAAAATTAGTTAACCTCAATGAACCCAAAATACCTTAAAATAAGTATATTCTCACTAATAACAAGTGCACTTTTCTTGGTAGAAAAAAAATTAGAAATTTGCTCAATATGTTGAAAAATATTCTCACTAATAACAAGTGCACTTTTCTTGGTAGAAAAAAAATTAGAAATTTGCTCAATATGTTGAAAAATATTCTTAAATTAAGCAGAGGTGGGTAGTAACGCGCTACATTTACTCCGTTACATCTACTTGAGTAAGTTTTGGGATAAATTGTACTTCTAAGAGTAGTTTTAATGCAACCCACTTTTACTTGAGTATATTCATAGAGAAGGAACGCTGCTTTTACTCCGCTCCATTTATCTACATTCAACTCGCTACTAATTTTTATCGATCTGTTAATGCAAGCGTTGTTTGTTTTGGTCTGTCAGACAGACCTTCAAAGTAGGATCTATCGCATGCCTGCATTTCATCCAATCACATGCAGTCACTGGTGACGTTGGACCAATCAAACAGAGCCAGGCGGTCACATGACCGTCACACGTGGACCCCGACAAGTTGAAAAACTTATTGGGGTGTTACCATTTAGTGGTCAATTGTACGGAATATGTACTGTACTGTGCAATCTACTAATAAAAGAATCAATGTGAAGGAAAAAAGACACTTTTTTTATTTCAATCGTACTTCCCGTCAAAAGCTTAAAGACTGACCGCACAGTTCCTGTCTTCACAATAAAAGTGCCGCTTCATTGCGCCTGCGCTAACAAAATAAGAGTCTCCGAAAGCCAGCCCAAACAAGCTAGCAAGCTACGGAGTTTGCCGCCAATGTATTTCTTGTATAGTGTATAAAAACGAATATGGAAGCTGGACAAATAAGATGCCAAAAACCAACCACTTTCATGTGGTATTAGACAGAAAGGAGGGACTTTTCTTCTCCTCCATTTGAAAACGTGGACGTTATCAGCACTACTGTCTGATTACAATCAATGCAAGTCATCAGAATCAGGTAATACACCAACTTATATTCTTGTCTTCATGAAAGAAAGGAATATATATGTTAAACATGCATGTATATTCATTAAAACACCTTTAACTTGTTAACAAAAACTGCAAAATAAATAAACATAAATTATATACTGTATATATAAATGTATGTATATATATATATATATACATATATATATATATATATATATATATATATATATATATATATATACATATATATATATATATGTGTGTATGTATGTATGTATGTATGTATGTATGTATGTATGTATAGATAGGCTCCAGCGCCTCCTGCCACCCCGAAGGGAATAAGCGGTAGAGGATGGATGGAGATATATATATATATATATATATATATATATATATATATATATATATATATATATATATATATATATATGATATGTGTGTATATGTATATGTATATATGAAGTAGATCACCTCGACTTGGTCATTTATTAAGTAATTGATTAACGTTGCAAAAACGTATTGGGGTGTTACCATTTAGTGGTCAATTGTATGGAATATGTACTGTACTGTGCAATCTACTAATAAAAGTTTCAATCAATCAATCAATCAATGCCTACTGAGCCTATGATGCTGTTAAGTTATTGTGGCTCAATTTGCCTTAAAAAACATTTATGTTAATGTATTATTATTTAATATATATTATTGTTTTAGTTGCTTAAGAAATATTCCTGGCTCTGAATTTGCTCATTGCTATTTTTATGTTTTTGTGCATTATTTGTTGCCGTCGTCATTAAACGAACAGGTTACTCATCAGTTACTCAGTACTTGAGTAGTTTTTTCACAACATACTTTTTACTTTTACTCAAGTAAATATTTGGGTGACTATTCATTACTTTTACTTGAGTAATAAATCTCTAAAGTAACAGTACTCTTGAGTACAATTTCTGGCTACTCTACCCACCTCTGAAATTAAGTAAATGCTAGTGCCATTATCTTGACATATTGATATGCGCTCGGTATTACATTTCTTGAAACCAGCAAACTTATACTAGAAACTAATTTATTGTTCTTAATGGAAAGGCCACAAGGCAACCGCTTGTTACTCTCGGGGTCTCCTAGCCGCTCAGGCAAATCATATGGTCTACAAATGCATTTTTCCATCGATAACATGACATCATCGCGCCAAGTGCTTGCTCTTTCAGTCAATTAGTGCGCATATATATAGCCCGGCCCCCGGCCAAAAAATGTTTTATTGTAATTTTGAAGAATTTATCGGAATGTGCATGAACTATTTCTGTTCAAAATTGTTTGAAATGTTAAATGTTTAAATATTAACTGTCAGTTTACTGTACTGTGCCAACTGTACTACTATATGAGTATGTATGTTCTATTGTTTCATTGAAAATAAAACAGCAAAGTCCATTTGGCTGTCATCAGTTTTAATTATGAGACACAATTGTGTCAAAATCATGATTTTTTTTTCATGCTTGAAATAAAGAAATTATTACTTTAAAAAAGTAGTTTTATGCTTGTGAGTGTTGATGATACAGCTTTGCAACAGTTGATATTCTAGTTTCAAGCATGTTTTACTCAATATAGGTCATAAAATCTCAGCAACAAGCTGTAATATCTTACTGAGATCATTTAGGACCAAAACACTTAAAACAAGTAAAACACTCTAACATAAAATCTGCTTAGTGAGAATAAAATGAGCAAATATCACCCTTATTTGAGATATTTAATCTTACTTAGACTTCAGTTTTTGCAGTGTAGCAACAGGGTCGTTGTTTTTTGATAGATCAACTGTGTTGGCGTTGTTTTCGTCATCACCGTGCACCACTTTGCACCAATATCCTTGATTATCCAGAACATCGAAATGTTCAGATTGAATAAGTGAAATTTGGCACGTTTACACTCGACAAAACTCCACTGCAAAAAATCTACAATCACACCGCTCCCCAGAGGACGCCACCTTGGGCCCATGTGGTCCATAGCTGAAACAGCCGCTATTATGTAAACAAGGCAGCTGGGGGAAAGGAAGGCCACTCAGTAAACAAAGAACAACACTGGAGGAAAACCTTGCTTTAACCAAGCAATATGGATCGGTTCCGTTCATATTTTTCAGCTTTTCCACTTCCATAGTAAGGTTGTATCGTTGCCTCATCCTTCATTTTAAGCCTGAGTTAAGAATGTCTTGTGTTTTCTGTGTCCTAACATGTGTTTATATGTGCTTGTTGTGGCTAGAGGTTTTTTTCTGGCCCCCTGGCACCTATAAGACCTTAGTCTGGGATAGGGTACCGGTACCAAAATATATGTTGATACTTTTCTAAATAAAGGGGACCACAAAAATGGCATTATTGACTTTATTTTAACAAAAAATCTTATGATACATTAAACATGTTTCTTATTGCAGTCAAACAAAAATGTTGCCATTAAATAAAATAGTAAACCTATTAGACAACTTTTTTTTTAGTAGTAAGTAAGCAAACAAAGGCTCCCTATTTAGCTGCTGACGTATGCAGTAACATATTGTCTCATTTCCCATTCTATTATTTTGTCAATAATATGAAGGACAAGCGGTCGAAAATTAATTATTAATCTACTTTTTAATTTACTGTCAATATCTGCTTACTTTCTCTTTTACCATGTTCTATCTACACTTCTGTTAAAATGTAGTATCGTATTTTTCGGACTATAAGTCGCAGTTTTTTTCATAGTTTGGCCGGGCTCCAGTGCCACTTATATATGTTTTTATCCTTTTTTATTATGCATTTTCGGCAGGTGCGACTTATACTCCGGTGCGACTTATACTCCGAAAAATACGGGTAATCACTTATTCTTCTGTTGTTTGATACTTTACATAAGTTTTGGGTGATACCACAAATTCGGACACCAAGTAGGTACAGGATCATACATCGGTCATGTTTAAAGTCCTTGTGTGTCCAGGGACATATTTCCAAAAGAGAAAGAGATGATACGGTATTATTTGCTCACAGATGCTACCCGGTAGTTGTCTGAGCACCTACAGCTAAACCTGAATAGTCCCACTCCTTAATGCTTCAGTCACAAGCAGGATTTTCATAGGAATGAGCAGAAAATACAACCTTACTTTAGATAATAACTGTCATGTATATGTTTACCGTACATACATATGTATATGTATACTGTATGTATATATATATATATATATATATATATATATATATATATATATATATATATATATATATATATATATATATATATGGGCAGCACAGTGTCACAGGGGTTAGTGCATCTGCCTCACAATATAAAGGTCATGAGTAGTCCTGAGTTCAATCCCGGGCTCGGGATCTTTCTGTGTGGAGTTTGCATGTTCTCCCCGTGACTGTGTGGGTTCCCTCCGGGTACTCCGGCTTCCTCCCACCTCCAAAGACATGCACCTGGGGATAAGTTGATTGGCAACACTAAATTGGCCCTAGTGTGTGAATGTGAGTGTGAATGTTGTCTGTCTATCTGTGTTGGCCCTGCGATGACGTGGCGACTTGTCCAGTGTGTACCCCGCCTTCCGCCCGATTGTAGCTGAGATAGGCTCCAGCGCCCCCTGCGACCCCGAAGGGAATGAGCGGTAGAAAATGGATGGATGGATGGATGGATGGAGATATATATATATATATATATATATTAGGGATGTCCGATAATAGCTTTTTGCCGATATCCGATATTCTGATATTGTCCAACTCTTTAATTACCGATACCGATATCAACCGATATATACAGTCGTGGAATTAACACATTATTATGCCTAAATTGGACAACCAGGTATGGTGAAGATAAGGTACTTTTAAAAAAAATTCATAAAATAAGATAAATAAATTATAAACATTTTCTTGAATAAAAAAGAAAGTAAAACAATATAAAAACAGTTACATAGAAACTAGTAATTAATGAAAATGAGTAAAATTAACTGTTAAAGGTTAGTACTATTAGTGGACCAGCAGCACGCACAATCATGTGTGCTTACGGACTGTATCCCTTGCAGACTGTATTGATATATATTGATATATAATGTAGGAACCAGAATATTAATAACAGAAAGAAACAACCCTTTTGTGTGAATGACTGTGAATGGGGGAGGAAGGTTTTATGGGTTGGTGTATTAATTGTAAGTGTATCTTGTGTTTTTTATGTTGATTTAATACAACAACAACAAAAATTTGAAAAAAACAAACAAAACAAAAAAACGATACCGATAATAAAAAAAGCGATACCGATAATTTCCGATATTACATTTTAAAGCATTTATCTCTTATATATATATATATATATATATATATATATATATACGTATATATATATATATATATATATATATATATATATATATACGTATATATATATATATACATATATATATATATATATATATATATATATATATATATATATATATATATATATATATATAATCACTGTATATACACAAAACAGGAAAATAACCCATGTGATGTCACATAACCTGGAAGTGAAGCTTGACGTTTTGTCTTTATCACTAAGAAACGCTGTAAGACTTTTACAAACTAAAACACCAGAAGATAAACATATTTGAATACTCAAATGACTATAATATGACTCTGCAGATGCCAGAAGATTGTTTTATTATCTTCTGCCAATTATATTATATTGTCTGTTGTTGATGTATTTAACCATTTAAAAATATAGCTTAGTTAAACAATTTTAGTGTGCAAATATAATACTTTTTTGTGCACATTAAACAATACCTTCATAGTAAAGATAACAGTGATCAATTTGGTCACCGTAATATGAAATTTCCACATAGATACATCCCTTGTGTTGATTTTGGTACAACCTTTGAGGACGGAAACGCAACAAATTGCAGTGAACCGAGCTGTATTGCTTGGTGGTAAGAAGGTGTTAGGGTGTGTTGCCGCTGACTGACTCGATGACATCCTCTCTGGTCAACAAAAGCACCATGAAGACTCTAGCGGGAACTCTCATTCAACCCTTTTTCGATTACACATGCACCTCCTGGTACCCCAGCACCTCTAAAACCCTCAAATCAAGACTCCAAAAACAATAACATCCTAGAACAAGTTAGTCAGGTTACTTCTAAACCTCCACCCCAGATCCCACCTCACTCCTACCCACTTCTCCAAAGTGAGCTGGCTCAGGGTGGAGGACAGAGTAAAACAACTTGCACTGAGCCTGGTCTATAAAATTCGCTACACCTCCCTGATACATACTTGCCAACCCTCCCGATTTTCCCGGGAGACTCCCGAATTTCAGTGCCCATCCCGAAAATCTCCCAGGGCAACCATTCTCCCGAATTTCTCCCGATTTCCACCCGAACATCAATATTGGGGGGCGTGCCTTAAAGGCACTGCCTTTAGCGTCCTCTACAACCTGTCGTCACTTACGCTTTTCCTCCATACAAACAGCATGCCGGCCCAGTCACATAATTTATGCGGCTTTTACACACACATAAGTAAATGCACGCATACTTGGTCAACAGCTATACAGGTCGCACTGAGGGTGGCCGTATAAACAACTTTAACACTGTTACAAATATGCGCCACACTGTGAACCCACACCAAACAAGAATGACAAACACATTTCGGGAGAACATCCGCACCGTAACACAACATAAGCACAACAGAACAAATACCCAGAACCCCTTGCAGCACTAACTCTTCCGGGACGCTACAATATACACCCCCCGCTACCACCAAACCCCGCCCCCTCCACCTCAAACCTCCCCCCCATCTCCCGAATTCGGAGGTCTTAAGGTTGGCAAGTATGTCTGATACCGAAGTACATGTCAAACTACTTCCTTAACGTAAATGACCGCCATAACCACAACACCAGGGGGAGCTCCACAAACCACGTCAAACCCAGATTCCGATCTAACAAAAGCCTTAACTCATTCTCCTTCTATGCCACATCAATATGGAATGCACTCCCAACAGGTGTAAAAGAAAGTGCATCTCTATCCTCCTTCAAAACCGCACTAAAAGAAAACCTCCAGGCAACTTCAACCCTAAACTAACACCCTCCCCCCACCACATCCCACCTCCCCGGATTGTAAATAATCAAATGTATATACTTGTTCTTATGCTTTCTGAGCTCACTATGTTCACTTCTCGCTGTACATATCCTACCAAGTGAGACTTACACTGTTACAATGTCCATTTCTCAGATGATAAACTTGTATGATGACTGCAATATGCTGATAACAACCTAACCTACCCACCCCCCCGGATTGTAAATAATTCAATGTATATACTCTGATGATTAACTTGTGTGATGACTGTATTATGCTGATAGTATATATTTGTACCATGAATCGACTTAAACAAGTTGAAAAACGTATTCGGGTGTTACCATTTAGTGGTTAATTGTGCGGAATATGTACTGTACTGTGCAATCTACTAATAAAAGTCTCAATCAATCAATCAAAACATCACTTCCTGTGCTGCAGCTGAATCTGGAGAAGAAGTGGCAGATGAACATCTCCTGCGTGGTCGAGTGTCCCGTTAACTGTCAGCTGTCCGAGTGGTCGGCTTGGTCACAGTGCTCTCAGACGTGCGGCCTGGAGGGTAAGCCACATTTGGTAACGTGTTTGTCTTTGTGATGTTCTCTGTACCTGTGTGCTCCAGCAGGGATTCTCAAACTGCCAAAGAATCACTTACCGTATTTTTCGGACTATAAGTCGCAGTTTTTTTCATAGTTTGGCCGGGGGTGCGACTTATACTCAGGAGCGACTTATGTGTGAAATTATTAACACATTATAATATTATTTAGCTCATTCACGTAAGAGACTAGACGTATAAGATTTCATGGGATTTAGCGATTAGGAGTGACAGATTGTTTGGTAAACGTATAGCATGTTCTATATAGCTCTATAGCTCTGCCTTCAATACAATAATCCCGGACAGACTCTGCAATAAACTGGACACTCTTGGCCTCCCCCCTCTCACAAACGCCTGGATAAGGGACTTCCTAACGGACCGACCCCAGAATGTGAGACTTGGCCCGCACCTCTCATCCTCCCGCACGCTGAGCATCGGCTCCCCACAGGGCTGTGTGCTGAGCCCCCTCCTCTACTGCCTTTACACCCATGACTGCAGTCCGGCCCACAGTGACAACCTTACCGTCAAGTTCGCCGACGATACCACAGTGGTCGGGCTCATCTCCAGGGGTGACGAGGCTGCCTACAGAGAGGAGGTCCTGAAGCTGACGGCCTGGTCTTCGGAGAACAACCTCGCTCTCAACACCAGCAAGACCAGAGAGATCATCGTCGACTTCAGGAGGAGCAGCACCGACCCCGCCCCCCTCTACATCAACGGCGAGCGTGTAGAGAGGGTCCACACCTTCAGGTACCTTGGAGTCCACATCTCTAATGACTTCTCCTGGACAGTCAACACCACATCAATCATCAAGAAGGCTCAGCAGCGGCTACACTTCCTTAGAGTCCTCGGGAAGTACAACCTGAAGCCTGACCTGCTGCTGAACTTCTACCGCTCGTCCATCGAGAGCCTGCTGACCTACTGTATTACGGTATGGTACGGCAGCTGCACTGCAGCAGACAGGGAGAGGCTGCAAAGAGTGGTCAAGACGGCTCAGAAGATCATCGGCCGCCCTCTCCCCTCACTGACGGACATCTACACCTCCCGCTGCCTCAACAGAGCCAGTGCCATCATCAAGGACAGCACCCACCCTGGCTCTGACCTGTTCCACCTGCTGCCCTCTGGGAAGCGCTACAGGTGCATTAAAACCAAAACAAACAGGCTAAAGAACAGCTTCTTCCCCAGGGCCATAACCATCCTGAACGGACTGCCCCATTGTCCCTCATAACTGCCTTCTCTTCGGTGCAATAACCCATTCCACCAACCACCCTGTTTTTTTTTTGTTTTGTTTTTTCATGTATATATTCATTTCACACCATATTCATTGCACTTCTACATTTTTTATATTTTTATATATTTGCACATTGTTTTTCTACCATGCACACATCGCACTGTATGGAATGGCCTCAATCTCGTTACCTTGCGTAATGACAATAAAGCTGATTCTGATTCTGATTCTGATTCTGATATGTTATAGTTATTTGAATAACTCTTACCATAATATGTTACGTTAACATACCAGGCACGTTCTCAGTTGGTTATTTATGCCTCATATAACGTACACTTATTCAGCCTGTTGTTCACTATTCTTTATTTATTTTAAATTGCCTTTCAAATGTCTATTCTTGGTGTTGGGTTTTATCAAATAAATTCCCTCCAAAAAATGCAACTTATACTCCAGTTCGACTTGCATATGTTTTTTTCCGTCTTTATTTTGCATTTTCGGCAGGTGCGACTTATACTCCGGTGCGACTTATACTCCGAAAAATGCGGTCATTAAATATTGTAATGACATGAGTCGAGGAGTTATCAAAACTTTATCAGCCTGCAATGGTAGTCTTTACATTCCGACTAGAGATGTCCGATAATGGCTTTTTTGCCGATATCCGATATTCCGATATTGTCCAACTCTTAATTACCGATTCCGATCTCAACCGATGCCGATATATACAGTCGTGGAAATAACACATTATTATGCCTAATTTTGTTGTGATGCCCCGCTGGATGCATTAAACAATGTAACAAGCTTTTCCAAAATAAATCAACTCAAGTTATGGAAAAAAATGCCAACATGGCACTGCCATATTTATTATTGAAGTCACAAAGTGCATTATTTTTTTTAACATGCCTCAAAACAGCATCTTGGAATTTGGGACATGCTCTCCCTGAGAGAGCATGAGGAGGTTGAGGTGGCGGGGTTGAGGTGTGTGTAGCCGGGGGTGTATATTGTAGCGTCCCGGAAGAGTTAGTGCTGCAAGGGGTTCTGGGTATTTGTTCTGTTGTGTTTATGTTGTGTTACAGTGCGGATGTTCTCCCGAAATGTGTTTGTCATTCTTGTTTGGTGTGGGTTCACAGTGTGGCGCATATTTGTAACAGTGTTAAAGTTGTTTATACGGCCACCCTCTTTGTGACCTGTATGGCTGTTGACCAACAATGCCTTGCATTTACTTGTGTGTGTGAAAAGCCGTATATATTATTTAACTGGTCCGGCACGCAAAGGCAGTGCCTTCAAGGTTTATTGACGCTTTGTACTTCTCCCTATGTCCGTGTACACAGCGGCGTTTTAAAAAGTCATACATTTTACTTTTTTAAAACCGATACCGATAATTTTGAAACCGATACCGATAATTTTCCGATATTATATTTTAAAGAATTTATCGGCCGATAATATCGGACTGCCGATATTATCGGACATCTCTAATTCCGACTACTGTAGGCCGTAGTCGACGTCAAAATAAAATTTTTAGGCCCTGTCTACATTAAGCTGGATAACTCCTTAAACAAATAATTATTTAGCCTAAGCCCCATGTCAGCCACACTAAATCATTGTGTAAGGTTCACCTTCTTGGATAATTTGTGTGTGTTAATAAGTGCGCCGTGTATTTCTTGAATCTCCGGCTCTTAGCTTTGTATGGACTCATTGATCATTTACAAACTGAGTTCGGAGAGGAAGTGACGCCAGAAAGACCGCGCCCCACATAGACCTACCTAGTGGTTAGAGTGTCCGCCCTGAGATCGGTAGGTTGTGAGTTCAAACCCCGGCTGAGTCATACCAAAGACTATAAAAATGGGACCCATTACCTCCCTGCTTGGCACTCAGCATCAAAAATTGGAATTGGGGGTTAAATCACCAAAAATTATTCCCGGGCGGGGGAAGCCGCTGCTGCTCACTGCTCCTCTAACCTCCCAGGGGGTGATCAAGGGTGATGGGTCAAATGCAGAGAATAATTTAGCCACACCTAGTGTGTGTGTGTGACAATCATTGGTACTTAGGAAGTGACGCCAGAAAGAACGCACCACAGCCAGCTTCATAACAACTGGTTTCTTAACTCGGAGGTAACCACGTCTACATGTACGGACGCTTGTGGAAATCACACATGAATAGAAGGAAACGCGCGATTGCAGCAATTTCGGATACAACACATCTCAGACAGCAACACAGCAATGTTGAGCGACGGTTTTGGAAAAGGCCTGGTATAACGGATGTGGCGGCCAGCTGTGATTCTATTTACCGAAAAACGTTGTCCATTTGTCGAAGGAGAGACAACAAGAATGCGGGCTTCCGTGGATGTGATAAAGAAGGTAGCTTACGCTTTGTATTACCTGGCCGACGTGGGAAGACTACGGAAAACAGTGAATGCATTTAGACTGGCAAAGCAGACTGTATCAGTTATTGTGCGCCATGTATGTCGAGCGATTACGCAACGTCTTGGTCCAGAGTATATAAAGTTTGCTAGCAAGTTGTTTACTTTCACGTGTCCATTAAAGATTTGATTAAATGAGCACGAAGGAAGGGGTGACACGTTGGAGCAGACGGAAGCCGAGAGAGTGAGGTTGGCGTGACTTTGACGTTATAAATGTGAAACTTGGAGCCAAGCTATTCCCACATAAATAGAATATTTACCCAAAATAAACCGGAAAAAAACGTCCCGGCCAGCTGGACCAAACAGACAACTGTCTATCCAGTAATTCACTATAGTATTGATCATGTTACATGCAGCACATCACCGTACACAACAGTGCATAAACTGTCCAAAAAAACATGAAATGTGGGCTAATACTTAACAGATACTGTAATATGATCAAGTTTTTTAGTCAGTACAGATTGGTGTCCTATCGCATTGTGTTGTGCATTACAAACTCAAAAGCCATTCAGCTGCTGATGCAGAATCTAGCTTAACTATCTAATAAGAGTATTACTAATTAGAGATGTCCGATAATATCGGCCGATAAATGCTTTAAAATGTAATATCGGAAATGATCGGTATCGGTTTCAAAATGATCGTATCTGTTTCAAAAAGTAAAATTTATGATTTTTTAAAACGCCGCTGTGTACACGGACATAGGGAGAAGTACAGAGCGCCAATAACTGCCTTTGCGTGCTGGCCCAGTCACATAATATCTACGGTTTTTCACACACACAAGTGAGTGCAACCATACTTGGTCAACAGCCATACAGGTCACACTGTGGGTGGCCGTATAAACAACTTTAACACTGTTACAAATATGCGCCACACTGTGAACCCACACCAAACAAGAATGACAAACACATTTCGGGAAAACATCCGCACCGTAACACAACAGAACAAATACCCAGAACCCCTTGCAGCACTAACTCTTCCGGGAGGCTACAATATACACCCCCCGCTACTCCCTACCCAATACCCGCCCCCTCCAACCCCGCCCACCTCAACCTCCTCATGCTCTCTCAGGGAGAGCATGTCCCAAATTCCAAGCTGCTGTTTTGAGGCATGTTAAACAAAATAATGCACTTTGTGACTTCAATAATAAATATGGCAGTGCCATGTTGGCATTTTTTTCCATAACTTAAATTTATTTATTTTGGGAAACCTTGTTACATTGTTTAATGCATCCAGCGGGGCATCACAACAAAATTAGGCATAATAATGTGTTAATTCCACGACTGTATATATCGGTATCGGCTGATATTGGAATCGGTAATTAAGAGTTGGACAATATTGGATATCGGCAAAAAAGCCATTATCGGACATCTCTATTACTAATGCTAATATCGTAGCATGCCTTCGCTAGGCTACAACAAGACTTCCTCAGTGTTCGCTCTTACAATAACAATGTCTTGGTTGGTTACTAAACAGGTTACGCAACGTAAACAAAGTATTGTTGATGGTTTTTGAATGCATTTTTTAAGTGATTCAGAGATATAATTAATTGCTCATTAGCTGCATTGCTAGCCACCTAGAACGAGACGATTATTTAAAATAAAAACTAAAAAAAAACTTTTGTTTTCTTGTTTCTCATTTGGATTGTGAACGATAGGCAAAATTCCAAAAAAGTGCAGATCCCCTTTATACCTGAGACTTAGGTCAGGCTGATTTAAAAAGAAAAACCTACTTACCAGATATACTGCATAAAAAAGGACTCATACGTAACTGACGGAAAATACATTTACATACAATTGTTGTGCTAAAACAGGGGTGTCAAACTCAAATACAGAGTGGGACAAAATGTAAAACTGAACAAAGCCGCGGGCCAAGGTTGAACAAATTAACCTTTTAATAGGGACCCAAACAAGTTTTGCATTGAATATTGAACAAGCAAGGCTTGTATAACTGTATAGTGACATGCAAAATCGAGTTTCAAATAATAATAATAATAATTAAAAAATATCAATGGCATATCAAATACAATTTAAATAAAAATTGAATGCCTCTTTTCTATTTGCAGCCTTCTGAGGTAAATATCAACATTAACTTTTTCCACAGGCTAATAAATTTGAAAATAAAATAACAATGAATAAACCAACCATTCAGGACTTTAAACTGCTCAGTTTGCAACACACTGATCTAATCTGATGTGCCCAAGCCAGATACCTGCCATCTTTTCTTGGATGCTAGTTCATTAATGTCGGGGCTCAGGCTTTGAGCTGAGGCAACCTTCATTATCGAACAAAGTTGTTCATCAGTCATTGTATCTCGTCCACCCGGACAACAGTCTTGGGGGCGTGCTTTAAAGGCACTGCGTTTATCGTCCTCCACGAGCTGTCGTCACGTCTGCTTTTCATCCATTCTAACAACGTGCTGGCCCGATCATAAAATATGTGCGACTTCAGCACGCACACACATGTAAATGCAATTCATACTTGACCAACAGCGATACAGGTTACACTGACGGTGCCCGTATAACTAACTTTAACACTGTTAGAAATATGCGCCACACTGTGAATCCACACCAAACAAGAATGACAAACACATTTCGGGAGAACATCCGCACCGTAACACAACATAAACACAACAAAACAAATACCCAGAATCCCATGCAGCCCTAACTCTTCCAGGCTGCAATATACACCGGTTGAGGTGGGCGGTGTTTGGTGGTAACGGGGGCCAGCTCTAGTGTTAATTTGATATCGCCTCAAGGGCCAAGTGAAATTACACGGCGGGCCAGAGTTTGACACCCATGTGCTAAAATAAATAAATAGATGCAATAATGAATATGTTTCTTACCTTAACTGTCAATAAAATTTAATTTCATATGAAAATGCAGCTTCACTACTTAAGTCATAATTTTGGCGCTTAAGAAACTTCTCTATTAGCTCCGGACTTGTTTTGTTTGCTTGAGATCATCATTACTGCCATAAGTGGTGGAAAAGTGAGTACCTCTGCGGCCTATAGAGACCACAGCTGAGAAAGGGACGTTCTTTGGCGGCCCAACAATGGTTAAAGGGGAACATTATCACAATTTCAGAAGGGTTAAAACCATTAAAAATCAGTTCCCAGTGGCTTATTTTATTTTTCGAAGTATTTTTAATAATTTTACCCATCACGCAATATCCCTAAAAAAAGCTTCAAAGTGCCTGATTTTAACCATCGTTATATACACCCGTCCATTTTCCTGTGACGTCACATAGTGATGCCAACACAAACAAACATGGCGCATAGAACAGCAAGCTATAGCGACATTAGCTCGGATTCAGACTCGGATTTCAGCGGCTTAAGCGATTCAACAGATTACGCATGTATTGAAACGGATGGTTGTAGTGTGGAGGCAGGTAGCGAAAACGAAATTGAAGAAGAAACTGAAGCTATTGAGCCATATCGGTTTGAACCGTATGCAAGCGAAACCGACGAAAACGACACGACAGCCAGCGACACGGGAGAAAGCGAGGACGAATTCGGCGATCGCCTTCTACCAACGATTGGTATGTGTTTGTTTGGCATTACAGGAAATTAAAAACTATGAACTAGGTTTACAGCATATGAAATACATTTGGCAACAACATGCACTTTGAGAGTGCAGACAGCCCAATTTTCATCAATTAATATATTCTGTAGACATACCCTCATCCGCTACCTTTTCCTGAAAGCTGATCTGTCCAGTTTTGGAGTTGATGTCAGCAGGCCAGGGAAGCTAGGGTCGATATTCTTCTCTTGATCATCTTCGGTGGCATAAGGGACGGTGTGAGCCAAGACATCCAGGGGGTTTAGCTCGCTCGTCTGCGGGAACAAACTGCCGCCATTGATTGCCGTGCTACCGAGGTCCTTTGTCCCTGAATTGCTCACACACTCCGGCAGATTCAATGGGGGTCTGGCGGCAGATTTCTTTGACTTTATCGTTGGAAATGCATCTGCTTTGAGTGTCGCAGGATATCCACACATTCTTGCCATCTCTGTCGTAGCATAGCTTTCGTCGGTAAAGTGTGCGGAACAAACGTCCAATTTCTTGCCACTTTCGCATCTTTGGGCCACTGGTGCAACTTGAATCCGTCCCTGTTCGTGTTGTTACACCCTCCGACAACACACCGACGAGGCATGATGTCTCCAAGGTACGGAAAACAGTCGAAAAAACGGAAAATAACAGCGCTGATTTGACTCGGTGTTTGAGAAAATGGCGTTGTGACGTCATCGCTCCGAGAGCGAATAATAGAAAGGCGTTTAATTCGCCAAAATTCACCCATTTAGAGTTCGAAAATCGGTTAAAAAAATATATGTTTTTTTTCCTGCAACATCAAGGTATATATTGACGCTTACATAGGTCTGGTGATAATGTTCCCCCTTAAGAAACACTGAGTTACACCACACCTGTAACAGTCCCCAAAATGCGCCAAAAACTAGGCATTCCTGTCTCCATTGGAGACATTATACAGACGTGTCAAGAGACAAAATAAGTAATTTTGGGCTATTGTTTGAGTGTCTTTGTTGTTGTTGTTGTTGTTGTTGTTGTTGTTGTGTTGGAGGTTTTGCACCATTGATTCCATCCTATTACGACCTTTTGCCCCTCCGGGCTGTGCTTTGAAGCTGCTGCCGTTGTTGCTAAATCACAAGGACTAGGATAAAAGAAAGATGTGTGTGTGTGTGTGTTTGTGGTTTGGAGCGGGTTCTCTCGTTGGAAATGTGTGGGACGTGGGGATAAAAGGTGGAGCTGGTTGTCAAGGTGCACGCAGATTTGAGAGTGGGACGATTAAAACGAGCTTGGTCGGCTCCGAATGTGTTGGGTCTGATTATGTAACCACTTTGTTCTATTTTTAGATCCAGGCTGACTAAGTGCTTCACGTGTGATGAATGGACTGGATTGACTTGTTTAAAAAAAGTTTGCTGATTGATGAAGACAAAAAGCTGATAAATAAGTGGATCAGCACCAGGACCAGCAGATGGCAGAGAAAGGGGCCCAGTAGCTCAGGCAATCAAAAATAGATATCATCAAACTCAGTTTTTGTAAGTAATATGCTCCAAAAAGTCAGACAAAAATGTACATAACCAGAAGCAATTTTTCCCATAAGAAATAAAGTAAATCTAATTAAACGGTTTCCATATATGAAAATAGTCACAAACAATACATTGTTATTGTTCTAGTAGTACATGTGTAACAGAGGCCATGTGTAAAACCTCACTTTTCTGAAAACCTCAAGAGCAGTGCTGGCTAGCAGGTACAGCCAAACATTCAATGCTCTGCCGCCATTTTGTGGACAACATGAGTGATTACAAACCAATTATCATGCTTTGAATGAAACCAAGCACAGCATTTATTTCTATGACCCAATCCAAACAATCTTCCCTAGTCATGGTGCAAAAAAAAAGGAATAAATAGAGCCAACAAAAAATGCCAACAGACAATTTGTGGATTTTATGAAAAACGTCCATGCACCGAAAAAATATTAAGAATTACACCCATTTAAAGGCCTACTGAAACGCGATTTTCTTAATTAAACGGGGATAGCAGGTCCATTCTATGTGTCATACTTGATCATGTCGCGATATTGCCATATTTTTGCTGAAAGGATTTAGTAGAGAACATCGACGATAAAGTTCACAACTTTTGGTCGCCGATAAAAAAGCCTTGCCTCTACCGGAAGTAGCAGACGATATGCGCGTGACGTCACAGGTTGTGGAGCTCCTCACATCTGCACATTGTTTACAATCATGGCCACCAGCAGCGAGAGCGATTCGGACCGAGAAAGCGACGTTTCCCCATTAATTTGAGCGAGGATGAAAGATTCGTGGATGAGGAAAGTGAGAGTGAAGGACTAGAGGGCAGTGGGAGCGATTCAGATAGGGAAGATGCTGTGAGAGGCGGGTGGGACCTGATATTCAGCTGGGAATGACTAAAACAGTAAATAAACACAAGACATATATATACTCTATTAGCCACAACACAACCAGGCTTATATTTAATATGCCACAAATTAATCCCGCATAACAAACATCTCCCCCCTCCCGTCCATATAATCCGCCAATACAACTCAAACACCTGCACAACACACTCAATCCCACAGCCCAAAGTACCGTTCACCTCCCCAAAGTTCATACAGCACATATATTTCCCCAAAGTTACTT
The DNA here is from genome assembly GCF_033978685.3 of Nerophis lumbriciformis. Taxonomy (NCBI): domain Eukaryota; kingdom Metazoa; phylum Chordata; class Actinopteri; order Syngnathiformes; family Syngnathidae; genus Nerophis; species Nerophis lumbriciformis. Next base: position 46,508,942 of record NC_084551.2, read on the forward strand.
ACGTGACATGCACATAGCGGCCCGCACGTACGGGCAAGCGATCAAATGTTTGGAAGCCGCAGCTGCATGCGTACTCACGGTACCGCGTCTGCGCATCCAACTCAAAGTCCTCCTGGTAAGAGTCTCTGTTGTCCCAGTTCTCCACAGGCCAATGGTAAAGCTTGACTGTCATCTTTCGGAATGTAAACAATGAAACACCGGCTGTGTTTGTGTTGCTGCAGCCGCCCGCAATACACCGCTTCCCACCTACAGCTTTCTTCTTTGCTGTCTCCATTGTTCATTGAACAAATTGCAAAATATTCACCAACACAGATGTCCAGAATACTGTGGAATTTTGCGATGAAAACAGGCGACTTAATAGCTGGCCACCATGCTGTCCCAAAATGTCCTCCACAATCCGTGACGTCACGTGCCGGCGTCATCATACCGAGACGTTTTCAGCAGGATATTTCGCGCGAAATTTAAAATTGCACTTTAGTAAGCTAACCCGGCCGTATTGGCATGTGTTTCAATGTTAAGATTTCATCATTGATATATAAACTATCAGACTGCGTGGTCGGTAGTAGTGGGTTTCAGTAGGCCTTTAAATCCATTACAAAGCATGATGGAAAAAATGCTAAACAATATCTCCACACTTATCGATGATCATGTAAATTCTTTCTTTTCTTTCTTTCTTTAGTTTATTTCGAACATGAACACACTTAGAGTATAATACATCACACAGTTTCATATCATTTCCCTTTACATCATGTACGAAAAGGAGTAGGAAGAAGCAAAGCTTATTTAATCCTACCCCTTTCCCACTTCAGAGCGTTCACAAATATATCGAATCATTTACTGACCTTTTTATAATAAAATAACATCTGTGAATTAGTATACACAACAGTTTTGTAATATGTAATTAATTAATTCAGTCATTATTAATATACTGAGATGAAGAATATTTTATTTTCAATAAGGTTGAAAGTATTTCTCATAATTCTTTGTACTTTGTTAGCACTATTAATTTGAACAACCTCTTAAACTGGATCATATCAGTACAATGTTCAACTTCATTACTTAATCCATTCCATCATTTAATTCCACATACTCATATGCTAATGGTTCTAAGTGTTGTACGTGCATACAAATGTCTTAAATTAGATTTTCCTCTAAGGTTATATTTCTCCTCTTTAGTTGAGAAGAATTGTTGTACATTCTTTGGTAGCAGGTTATAGTTTGCTTTGTTCATCATTCTAGCTGTTTGCAATTTTACCAAATCACCGAACTTTAATATTTTCACTCAATAAATAAGGGGTTTGTATGTTCTCTATATCCAACATTATGTATCAGTCTAATTGATCTTTTTTGTAACACGGTTAATGAATGAAGCGCACATTTGTAGTTATTTCCCCATATTTCTGCACAATAACTCAGATATAGTAACACTAGCGAGCAGTAGAGAATGTGAAGTGATTTTTTATTTTTTTTTATTTTACGTGCGGATTTGCGAGATCTCGTAAAAGTCTGCGCTATGGCGGTGCTGTTCCGCATTCAGTGGAAATCCGGGGTGACCATTAGCAAACAAAGGCAGTTGCCTGGGGTCCCAAGATTTTCAGGGGCAAAAAAGAACAAAAATATTGATGAAGTTTTCTTCAATTTAAAACAATTCTTTTTTTTTTTTTTTTCCTAATTTTTTGCACTTCAGGATACTTCAAAATGCTTCAATAATAATGATAGTTTTTGATAATGGACTATATACAATTTGCAGACTTTATTCCGGAAGACAGACTAAAACAAACCTGTTGGCACGGTTATGAGAGGTTTAATATAAGGGTGAAGCGGAGTTAATGAAGTACCACGGTACTATAAATTAAAAAGGTACTATACTGCCTTTGAAAAAATGCTGGTGTTTTTTTGTGCGTTTCTTTTTTCTATGGACGTGACGGCGCGCCATGGTGACATTGCTGGCAATATGAGCCCAGGCGCATGTTGGTAGACAGGGTTAGGGTTTAGGGTTAGACCACTTACAAACAGAAAACAGCATGGAGTCAAAAGAGGGAGAATGGATGTATTTTGGCTTACAAACTAACAAAAAAGGTGGCGCTCGGCAAGCGGTGTTTTAAAACATAGAGAGCTAGCTAATAAGGGTGTCAAAATTGTTTTTATTTTTGAATGAATAGCAGTTCTTAGTTGTAATGATTCTTAATCGATTAAATAAAATCAAAAACGATAAAAAAAATGTTTTGATTTTTATTTGTTTAATTTTTTTTTAATTCGTCCTGTCCAGCCACTCAGGCAAATCATATTGTTGATGTAGATCAAGGCTCGGGGGCCAAATCTGTCTCGCCACATTATTTTGTGTGGCCCTCGAAAGCCTGGAAATAATATTTTTTAATCCTTTCTTACTGAATATATTTGTTCTTTCCCTTTTGACATTAAAATCATGTACTGCATGCAATTGCATATATTCTAACATTCAATATTAATACTCAGTGGCCTAGTGGTTAGAGTGTCCGCCCTGAGATCGGTAGGTTGTGAGTTCAAATCCCGGCCGAGTCATACCAAAGACTATAAAAATGGGACCCATTACCTCCCTGCTTGGCACTCAGCATCAAGGGTTGGAATTGGGGGTTAAATCACCAAAAATGATTCCCGGGCGCGGCCAACGCTGCTGCCCACTGCTCCCCTCACCTCCCAGGGGGTGATCAAGGGTGATGGGTCAAATGCAGAGAATAATCTCGCCACACCTAGTGTGTGTGTGTGACAATCATTGGTACTTTAACTTTTTTTAACTTTATCAAAATCAAAATATTATATTATCATATATTCCCCAAAAAATGTTTGTTAAAATAAAGATAAATGCTGTACTTAAATATCTGCTTGACTTATGATTTCAAAACAAATTATCGATCAAATTGGAGACTGTAAAACTGACAATATATTTTACAGTTTTTTACCGTAAAATCAACTTCGGTACTGTTTTTTTTCCATACATAGTAAGACACTAAAACATAAAAAATAAAAAAAACATTAACAAGATTTTACGGCAAAAAAAAACTGGCAGCTATGTTGCTTGAATTTTACTGCTAAAAACAGAGGTATTGTTTTTCCATTCCATTTATTCTATTTTTTTATATACTGTAAAAAACCCAGTGCTTTTACTGTAAAATTCTGGTACCCGAGCTGCCAGTTTTTAAAGTAAAGTTGCTTCTTTTTTTTTTGAAGCTTATGGAAAAAAAAAAATTGTTTATGTATAATATATATACATGTATATTTTAGGGCTGCAACTAACGATTAATTTGATAATCGATTAATCTGTCGATTATTATTTCGATTAATCGATTAATAATCGGATAAAAGAGACAAACTACATTTCTATCTTTTCCAGTATTTTATTGGAAAAAAACCAGCATACTGGCACCATACTTATTTTGATTATTGTTTCTCAGCTGTTTGTACATGTTGCAGTTTATAAATAAAGGTTTATATAAAAATAAAAATAAAATTGCCTCTGCACATGCGCATAGCATAGATCCAACGAATCGATGACTAAATTAATCGCCAACTATTTTTATAATCGATTTTAATCGATTGATTCGATTAGTTGTTGCAGCCCTAGTATATTCCTATATTACTAATTGTTAAAAGCGGCCCTCTGAGGGCAACCATAACTGCGATGTGGCCCTCAATGAAAACGAGTTTGACACCCCTGATGTAGATGCTGTACACATTTACTTTAGAACAGAGAAGTGTTGGATACTTTTCTTGTTGCCTTATTTCTATTTGAATTTATTAAATGTTTGGGTAAAATTGTATTAAACAAAACAAGTTTTCTTTAAGTAATCTAGAAATTGATCAGAGGAATGTAGAAACCTCGTTTCCATATGAGTTGGGAAATTGTGTTAGATGTAAATATGAACGGAATACAATGATTTGCAAATCATTTTCAACCCATATTCAATTGAATGCACTACAAAGACAAGATATTTGATGTTCAAACTCATAAATATTTTTTTTTTTTTGCAAATAATAATTAACTTAGAATTTCATGGCTGCAACACGTGCCAAAGTAGTTGGGAAAGGGCATGTTCACCACTGTGTTACATGGCCTTTCCTTTTAACAACACTCAGTAAATGATTGGGAACTGAGGAGACACATTTTTTAAGCTTCTCAAGTGGAATTCTTTCCCATTCTTGCTTGATGTACAGCTTTAGTTGTTCAACAGTCCGGGGGTCTCCGTTGTGGTATTTTAGGCTTCATAATGCGCCACACATTTTCAATGGGAGACTGGTCTGGACTATAGGCAGGCCAGTCTAGTACCCGGACTCTTTTACTATGAAGCCATGTTGATGTAACACGCGGCTTGGCATTGTCTTGCTGAAATAAGCAGGGGCGTCCATGGTAACGTTGCTTGGATGGCAACATATGTTGCTCTAAAACCTGTATGTACCTTTTAGCATTAATGGCGCCTTCACAGATATGTAAGTTACCCATGCCTTGGGCACTAATACACCCCCATACCATCACAGATGCTCGCTTTTCAACTTTGCGCCTATAACAATCCGGATGGTTCTTTTCCTCTTTGGTCCGGAGGACACGACGTCCACAGTTTCCAAAAACAATTTGAAATGTGGACTCGTCAGACCACAGAACACTTGTACACTTTGTATCAGTCCATCTTAGATGAGCTCAGGCCCAGCGAAGCCGACGGCGTTTCTGGGTGTTGTTGATAAACGGTTTTCGCCTTGCATAGGAGAGTTTTAACTTGCACTTACAGATGTAGCGACCAACTGTAGTTACTGACAGTGGGTTTCTGAAGTGTTCCTGAGCCCATGTGGTGATGTCCTTTACACACTGTCGCTTGTTGATGCAGTACAGCCTGAGGGATCGAAGGTCACGGGCTCAGCTGCTTACGTGCAGTGATTTCTCCAGATTCTCTGAACCCTTTGATGATATTACGGACCGTTGATGGTGAAATCCCTAAATTCCTTGCAATAGCTGGTTGAGAAAGGTTTTTCGTAAACTGTTCAACAATTTGCTCACGCATTTATTTATTGCCACCTTTCCCAACTTCTTTGTCACGTGTTGCTGGCATCAAATTCTAAAGTTAATGATTATTTGCACACAAAAAAAATGCTTATCAGTTTGAACATCAAATATGTTGTCTTTGTAGCATATTCAACTGAATATGGGTTGAAAATGATTTGCAAATCATTGTATTTAGTTTATATTTACATCTAACACAATTTCCCAACTCATATGGAAACGGGGTTTGTAGTTAATCATAGAACTGGCACCAATTTTATTAAAAAAAAGTATTGATTTTTGAATAGAGAATCATTTTGAATCAAGAATCGATACGAATCGAATTTTGTGGTGCCCAAAGATTCACAGCTCTACTAGCTAACATCTCTCCGCAGTGTTTTAGCTACTTCTAATCACTAATCCTCACCTCCATGGGGAACAAATAAACTAAGTTTCTGACAAATATCAGATCCCTCCACGACTTTCACAAGAACTCACACATATGTGTACAGCTCCACTAATGGACATTGGAGTGTTACTTTCAAATGCAAAATTAAAGTATTGCTAGAAACATAATTTTATATGGGACTTTATTGTATTATATGTATAGTACATGTTCCAAAAAGAAAAAAAGCATAAAACACAGTATATTTAAATATACTAAATGTAAAAAAGGGAATAAATATTCAAAATAATCTAGTTTGGTTACGCCATCATGAGCGCAACACAAGGTTGTAAAAGTTTCAACTACAATTCTAAATAAGATGTCAAAAGCAAACTGAAATCAAATACACACATCTTAAAGATTGATCAATACCTATTTAAATTTAGTAATACATAAATATTATGATTTATCAAAATATAAAAGAAATATATCCGAACAGAACGCTCATGATGGTTACACCAAAAAGTAACGCTATGAATCGCGTTTTTCCAAGTTTTTGGGGCATTTTTATGCTATTTCCAAGCATCTCCTTTTTATTATCGTTGATTTTAAATGGTCAAACTAGTCCATATTATTTATGCATGCCCTAGTAATTAAACAAAAAGTCATATTTATTTTGATTGTTTCATTTTGAAGTACATCTGTGCAGGTAAATAAATAAATGGGTTGTACTTGTATAGCGCTTTTCTACCTTCAAGGTACTCAAAGCGCTTTGACACTACTTCCACATTTACCCATTCACACAAACATTCACACACTGATGGAGGGAGCTGCCATGCAAGGCGCTAACCAGCAGCCATTAGGAGCAAGGGTGAAGTGTCTTGCTCAGGACACAACGGACATGACGAGTTTGGTACTAGGTGGGGATTGAACCAGGGACCCTCGGGTTGCGCACGGCCACTCTTCCACTACGCCATTACCAGAGCTGTACACTTATAGATAGAAATACATATTTGAGTTGAGTTGAGTTTGAGTTTATTTGGAACATGCATGCATACAACATGATACATCACAATTTCCAGTTTTTCTTTTCAACATGTTCGAAAAGTAGCAGGAAGAAGCAGAGCTTATTTAATCCTACCCACTTTTCTTTGACATAACAGCTGCTAAAACTTTTGTTCGCTTCCTGTTCTCAATTTATTCACAATATACTCCATAAGTAATCGCAATAGAAATAAATAAATACTACTTGGTGAAGAAAGTTATATTTCATATGGTGAGATGAGTAAGATTATTTTGAAAATGAACAGAGGGATGGATTAAATAAATTCAGAATGTTTATCATGGTTCTTCTTCTTTGTACTTTGTAAACACTTTAGGTTTGAAGAGTTTCTTGAAGTGGATCATATTAGTACATTGTTTGATTGCTTTGCTTAATCCATTCCATAATTTAATTCCACATATAGATATACTGAAGGTCTTAAGCAGGGGTCGCCAAAGTTTTTGACGCGTGGGCCGCATTGGGTTAAAAAAAATTTGGCCGGGGGCCGGGCTGTATATATATATATATATATATATATATATATATATATATATATATATATTAGAGATGTCCGATAATATCGTTTTTTTTTTATTTTGGGTATCATTTTTAAAAAAAAATTTTATTAAACCAACATCAAAAACACAAGATACACCTACAATTAGTGCACCAACCCAAAAAACTTCCCTCCCCCATTTACACTCATTCACACAAAAGGGTTGTTTCTTTCTGTTAATAATATTCTGGTTCCTACATTATATATCAATATATATCAATACAGTCTGCAAGGGATACAGTCCGTAAGCACACATGATTGTGCGTGCTGCTGGTCCACTAATAGTACTAACCTTTAACAGTTAATTTTACTCATTTTCATTAATTACTAGTTTCAATGTAACTGTTTTTATATTGTTTTACTTTCTTTTTTATTCAAGAAAATGTTTTTAATTTATTTATCTTATTTTATTTTATTAATATTTTAAAAAAGGACCTTATCTTCACCATACCTGGTTGTCCAAATTAGGCATAATAATGTGTTAATTCCACAACTGTATATATTAGTATCGGTTGATATTGGTATCGGTAATTAAAGAGTTGGACAATATCGGAATATCAGTTATCGGCAAAAAGCCATTATCGGACATCCCTAATATGTATACATTGTCTTTTCAATCGGTTTTGACATTCAACATTGTCACGTTATCGATGGGAAAATGCATTTTTAGACAATATGATTTGCCTGAGCGGCTAGGAGACACCGATAGTAACAAGCGGTAGAAAATGGATTAGAAAGAAAAGATTAAAAAAATTAATTAAAAAAAAAAAATTAAATTAAAAAAAATAAAAATTTAACTTGGGACTTCCTGTGGGCCGGATTTTGGATGCTGGGGGGCCAGATCCGGCCCGCGGGCCGTAGTTTGGGGACCCCTGGTCTTAAGTGTTGTACGTGCATACAAATGTTTTAAATTACATTTTTCTCTAAGATTATATATCTCCTCTTTTTTTTAGAAGAATTGTATATTCTTGGGTAGCAGATTATAGTTTGCTTTGTGTATAATTTTAGCTGTTTGCAATTTCACTATGTCGTGGAATTTCAGTATTTTTGATTCAATAAATAATTTTTGGGGGGACAAATATGACAGATGACAGAAAAAGCCATTTTTATTCTTAAAGGAATGGGGGAAAAAAGTTATCCAGCAAAAAGAATACTTATCTCCATCCATCCACCCATTGTCTCATAACTTGTGGTTTATCTGTGCACGTGCATGCCGAATGATGATGTCATGTTTTTTTCTCCCAGGTAAGATGTGGCGTCAGAGGTCAGTGGTTCAGGCCTCGCAGGGCGACGGCCGTCCATGTCCGTACCAGATGGAGCAGTGGAAGCCGTGTCCTGTCCGTCCCTGCTATCGCTGGCAGTACAGCTCCTGGTCCGAGTGCAGGGTGGAGGTTTGTACAAGCACCACAACATGAATGAAGCGTAAAGAATGGACGGGTAACATTTAGAGATGTCCGATAATATCGGACTGCCGATATTATCGGCCGATAAATGCTTTTAAAATGTTATATCGGAAATTATCCGTATCGGTTTCAAAAAGTCAAATTTATGACTAAAACGCCGCTGTACGGAGCGGTACACGGACGTAGGGAGAAGTACAGAGCGCCAATAATCCTTAAAGGCACTTCCTTTGCGTGTCGGCCCAATCACATAATATCTACGGCTTTTCACACACACCCTCAGTGTGTGCCATACAGGTCACACTGAGGGTGGCCGTGTAAACAACTTTAACACTGTTGCAAATATGCACCACACTGTGAACCCGCACCAAACAAGAATGACAATGTCATGTCTGTGTGATCATGTTTTGTTTTAGTCATGTTCGGTTTTGTTTTTTGGACTTTTTGTGCACTTTTGTTTTGTTTTGTCACCATAGCAATCATTAGTTTTCACCTGTCACGTCACGCACCTGTTTCACGTTTTGAGTCACGCACCTGCTTTCACTAATTATGTCTATAGTATTTAAGTTCATTGTTTTCAGTTTGTCGTTGTGACGACATCCCACATTTATGCTATGCACATTCCTGACACTTTTTTCATGTCCATCGTTCATGCTGCTCCTTTTGTCCATGCCAAGTAAGTTTTGTTTATTAATACCACAGTTAGTGTTTTTGTTTAATTGTTCATAGTTTCTGCCTTTGTGCAAGTATTTGTTTTCATAGCCAAGTTATTTCTCCGCCACTGTGCGCGCTTTTCGTTTGTTTGTTTGTTCGTTTTTTTTGATAAAATTAAATAAATCATGTACTTACATTCCCGTCTCGCCCGAGCCAACTTTCCGTTGCATCCCGGAAAAGCAAACACCCAGGATCAAGTCATGACAGACAAACACATTTCGGGAGAACATCCGCACCGTAACACAACATAAACACAACAGAACAAATACCCAGAACCCCTTGCAGCACTAACTCTTCCGGGACGCTACAATATACACCCCCCCCCCACCCCCCACCCCCGCTACCCCACCTCAACCTTCTCATGCTCTCTCAGGGAGAGCATGTCCCAAATTCCAAGCTGCTGTTTTGAGGCATGTTAAAAAAATTAATGCACTTTGTGACTTCAATAATCAATATGGCAGTGCCATGTTGGCATTTTTTTCCATAACTTCCATCCATCCATCCATTTTCTACCGTTCATTCTAGGGATGTCCGATAATGGCTTTTTGCCAATATCCGATATTGTCCAACTCTTTAATTACCGATACCGATATCAACCGATACCGATATATACAGTCGTGGAATTAACACATTATTATGCCTAATTTGGACAACCAGGTATGGTGAAGATAAGGTCGTTTAAAAAAATAAAAAAAAATAAAATAAAATAAGATAAATAAATTAAAAACATTTTCTTGAATAAAAAAGAAAGTAAAACAATATAAAAACAGTTACATAGAAACTAGTAATTAATGAAAATTAGTCAAATTAACTGTTAAAGGTTAGTACTATTAGTGGACCAGCAGCACGCACAATCATGTGTGCTTACGGACTGTATCCCTTGCAGACTGTATTGATATATATTGCTATACCAGAATATTAATAACAGAAAGAAACAACCCTTTTGTGTGAATGAGTGTGAATGGGGGAGGGAGATGTTTTGGGTTGGTGCACTAATTGTAAGTGTATCTTGTGTTTTTTATGTTGATTTAATAAAAAAATAAAAAGTTTAAAAAAACGATACCGATAATTAAAAAAACTATACCGATAATTTCCAAAATTACATTTTAAAGCATTTATCGGCCGATAATATCGGCCTGCCGATCTATACATTACCGCACCCTGGTGTCTTTGCCGTCATCTCCCCTCTGTAACCTCAACAATCAGAGTGGAAAAAGTTGTATCGGGACACCCCTAGATTGGAGGTGAAGTTTAATAATGTTATAATTTTCAATTCATCGTTTCTTGACAAAAACAATAAATAATTGTGAAGTACAGGAGAACAATGGTATACCAGTATTCTCCCAGTTCTAGTCAGCACTCAAGCAGCATTCTGGACCGGCTTGTTTTATCATAATCAACGAGTCATTAGGTTGTCTGGTGACGTCGCTCCTTGTCCTTTGTCCTCCAGACCGTGGTGTGCGGTCACGGACATATCTAGCTCAGCTACAATCGGGCGGAAGGCGGGGTACACCCTGGACAAGTCGCCACCTCATCGCGGGGCCAACACAGATAGACAGACAACATTCACACTCACATTCACACACTTGGGCCAATTTAGTGTTGCCAATCAACCTATCCCCAGGTGCATGTCTTTGGAGGTGGGAGGAAGCCGGAGTGCCCGGAGGGAACCCACGCAGTCACGGGGAGAACATGCAAACTCCATACAGAAAGATCCCGAGGCCGGGATTGAACTCACGACTACTCAGCACCTTCGTATTGGGGGGCAGACGCACTAACCCCTCTACCACCGTGCTGCCCATAACTTCCATAACTTGAGTTGATTTATTTTGGAAAACCTTGTTACATTGTTTAATGCATACAGTGGGGCATCACAACAAAATTAGGCATAATAATGTGTTAATTCCAATATCGGGGAATATCAGATATCGGCAAAAAAGCCATTATCGGACATCTCTAGTAACATTGCAATCCATTGATTTATCATCGATGATGGCAAATCCTCTGCTCTACATTCATAAAACCAAATTATGAGGTGTTAGCAGAGCGAGACATGTTGGCTCGATGGCCCATTTTGTTGAGTTGTTCCTCGCTATTAACTTTAATCATCTCACCTTTTGTGAAATGAGAGACTCGAGGGAGACATTAAACACTTCTTATGCAACATTTAGGTCGCGTGTACGCAATAAACACCGGAGACACAAGTCTCAATCAATAAATCAAGGCATGCCGTATGCTTCCAACTTTGTGGGAACACTTTGAGGAAGAGCCCCCTCTGTTTCACAGTGCACTAAACAAGCTCTATAAAGGTGTGCTTGGAGGAGTTTGGTGTGGAAGATGTGAACTCTGGCCTCCCAAATGGTCAAATATTTCTGTCAGACATATTTTTTAATCTTATAGAACAGTGTTTCTTAAAGGGAAACTGCACTTTTTGGGGGGGAATTTTTGCCTATCGTTCACAATCCAAGACATGACGACGGATGGATTTTTTTTCTATGCATTCTAAATATTAAACAAACATAAATAAAAGTCCCGTTTACAGCAGAGCTCTACTATTGTCATGACTTTGTCCTGGGTGTTTGCTTTTCCGGAATGCAACGGAAAGTTGGCTCGGGCGAGACGGGAATGTGAGTACATGATTTATTTAATATATCAAAAAAAAAGTACAAATGAAAAGCGCGCACAGTGGCGGAGAACAAACTATGAAACCAAAAGACTATAGCATTAATAAACAAAAACTTACTTGGCTTGGACAAAAATAGTAGCATGAAGGATGGACATGAAAACAAGTGTCAGGAATGGACAGAGCATAAATGTGAGATGTCACCAGAAAGACAAACTGAAAACAATGAACTTAAATACTACAGACATGATTAACGAAAACAGGTGCGTGACTCAAAACGTGAAACAGGTGCGTGACGTGACAGGTGAAAACTAATGGGTTGCTATGGTGACAAACAAGAGTACACAATGAGTCCAAACGTGGAACAGGTGAAACTAATGGGTAATCATGGAAACAAGACAAGGGAGTGAAAAGCCAGAAACTAAAGAGTCCAATAACTAAACAAAACATGACTAAAACAAAACATACAATAAAAATATAGAAAAAAAATATCGGCTTCCTTGAAGGAAAGAAGAAAGTGAATGAATGTTTATAACTGAATAAATGTACATATGCATAAAAATGTGTTTTCTTTTGTACAAACCCCGTTTCCATATGAGTTGGGAAATTGTGTTAGATGTAAATATAAATGGAATACAATGATTTGCTAATCCTTTTCAACCCATATTCAATTGAATGCACTACAAAGACAAGATATTTGATGTTCAAACTCCTAAACTTTTTTTTTTTTTTTGCAAATAATTAACTTAGAATTTCATGGCTGCAACACATGCCAAAGTAGTTGGGAAAGGGCATGTTCACCACTGTGTTACATCACCTTTTCTTTTAACAACACTCAGTAAACGTTTGGGAACTGAGGAAACTAATTGTTGAAACTTTGAAAGTGGAATTCTTTCCCATTCTTGTTTTATGTAGAGCTTCAGTCGTTCAACAGTCCGGGGTCTCCGCTGTTGTATTTTGCGCTTCATAATGCGCCACACATTTTCAATGCGAGACAGGTCTGGACTGCAGGCTGACCAGGAAAGTACCCGCACTCTTTTTTTACGAAGCCACGCTGTTGTAACACGTGCTGAATGTGGCTTGGCATTGTCTTGCTAAAATAAGCAGGGGCGTCCATGAAAAAGACGGCACTTAGATGGCAGCATATGTTGTTCCAAAACCTGTATGTACCTTTCAGCATTAATGGTGCTTTCACAGATGTGTAAGTTACCCATGTCTTGGGCACTAATGCACCCCCATACCATCACAGATGCTGGCTTTTCAACTTTGCGTCGATAACAGTCTGGATTGTTCGCTTCCCCTTTGGTCCGGATGACACAATGTCGAATATTTCCAAAAACAATTTGAAATGTGGACTCGTCAGCACCTCCAAGTCCGAGTCCATGGTTCTCGCCCGGAAAAGGGTGGAGTGCCATCTCCGGGTTGGGGAGGAGATCTTGCCCCAAGTGGAGGAGTTCAAGTACCTCGGAGTCTTGTTCACGAGTGAGGGAAGAGTGGATCGTGAGATCGACAGGCGGATCGGTGCGGCGTCTTCAGTAATGCGGACGCTGTATCGATCCGTTGTGGTGAAGAAGGAGCTGAGCCGGAAGGCAAAGCTCTCAATTTACCGGTCGATCTACGTTCCCATCCTCACCTATGGTCATGAGCTTTGGGTTATGACCGAAAGGACAAGATCACGGGTACAAGCGGCCGAAATGAGTTTCCTCCGCCGGGTGACGGGGCTCTCCCTTAGAGATAGGGTGAGAAGCTCTGTCATCCGGGGAGAGCTCAAAGTAAAGCCGCTGCTCCTCCGCATCGAGAGGAGCCAGATGAGGTGGTTCGGGCATCTGGTCAGGATGCCACCCGAGCGCCTCCCTAAGGAGGTGTTTAGGGCATGTCCGACCGGTAGGAGGCCACGGGGAAGACCCAGGACACGTTGGGAAGACTATGTCTCCCGGCTGGCCTGGGAACGCCTCGGGATCCCCCGGGAGGAGCTGGACGAAGTGGCTGGGGAGAGGGAAGTCTGGGCTTCCCTGCTTAGGCTGCTGCCCCCGCGACCCGACCTCGGATAAGCGGAAGAAGATGGATGGATGGATGGGTGGACTCGTCAGACCACAGAACACTTTTCCACTTTGCATGAGTCCATCTTAGATGAGCTCGGGCCCAGAGAAGCCGGTAGCGTTTCTGGATGTTGTTGATAAATGGCTTTCGCTTTGCATAGTAGAGCATTAACTTGCACTTACAGATGTAGCGACCAACTGTATTTAGTGACAGTGGTTTTCTGAAGTGTTCCTGAGCACATGTGGTGATATCTTTTAGAGATTGATGTCGGTTTTTGATACAGTGCCGTCTGACGGATCGAAGGTCACGGTCATTCAATGTTGGTTTCCGGCCATGCCGCTTACGTGCAGTGATTTCTCCAGATTCTCTGAACCTTTTGATGATATTATGGACCATAGATGTTGAAATCCCTAAATTTCTTGCAATTGCACTTTGAGAAAGGTTGTTTTTAAACTGTTTGACTATTTGCTCACGCAGTTGTGGACAAAGGGGTGTACCTCGCCCCATCCTTTCTTGCGAAAGACTGAGCATTTTTTGGGAAGCTGTTTTTATACCCAATCATGGCACCCACCTGTTCCCAATTAGCCTGCACACCTGTGGGATGTTCCAAATAAGTGTTTGATGAGCATTCCTCAACATTATCAGTATTTATTGCCACCTTTCCCAACTTTTTTGTCACGTGTTGCTGGCATCAAATTCTAAAGTTAATGATTATTTGCAAAAAAAAAAAATGTTTATCAGTTTGAACATCAAATATGTTGTCTTTGTAGCATATTCAACTGAATATGGGTTGCAAATGATTTGCAAATCATTGTATTCCGTTTATATTTACATTTAACACAATTTCCCAACTCATATGGAAACGGGGTTTGTATTTTTTTTTTTTAAATGAATTAACGTTTATGACAACTTTTTTTCCAAAACACAATATAGAATGTGAGATATAACAGGATAATGCATACATTTATTATTTGTTTTCAAAACGGTTACAAAAAAGTGGCACCCTAAAAATTTACTGTTGGACCCCATTTTTATGACTTGATGGCCATTTTGAAAATTCGTAGCGCCAACACCGATGGAATATTGGTGCGTGCAAAACAGCAGCAGGTGGCTGTGGCCTGCGGGCCGGTTCTAATACTAATCAAATATCAACCCGGGGGCCATAGATACTTGACTTTTCACACCCCTGTTCTAGATCATAAATCTGGCCTCTCACCTGAAAAGTAGATGGCTGAGAATATAATCCGAGAAGTTGGGACACTTTGACAGCCGTTTCAGACCTGGAACTGGCAAGGACAACACGAAAAGGGCTTGGCAGTAATGACAATATCAAACAAACAGAATAAATCTGGAGCTAAAGTCATAAAGAAGTTTCTTAAGCGCAAACAATATGACATACGTGGTGATTTTTACTTTAATTTTGACAGTTTAGTTAATAAACATATTCATTATCAATTTACTTCATTAATTTTAGCACAAAATAATTGTATGTATATCAAGTAAGATGAATATTTTAATGGGTGCCGGGCTCCTCTGTCGTGGAAAAATTGGGCCCTGAGATCAAAAAGGTTAAGAATCCCTGTTGTAGAAAGTCTTCCCAGAATAGTGGAAGCAAGAGTTCATTTTGATCACCATCTGCTGATTCAGAATAGGGGTGTCCCTGATCTGATAGTGATACTGGATATGTGGATGATATCAACAAAACAAAAACAAGTATGGGATGATATCTTCTTGTATGTTAAAATGTCCGATACAAGAAATCCTGCAGCGTGTTTACTTGTGAAAAGCTAGTTAACATCTAAATTTCCTCCAATAGCCACACGAGTTTGGTCTCGTCTTCTATTCTAATCAAGTCATTTGACAAAAGGTGCTTGCAGCTACACAACAGCTAAGCACACAATAGCACACAGGCTAGATATGTCATAATATTTGTAAATATAAACATGTATCAAATAATTATAGTTACATATTGCGTACACATACATAGACTCCAAGGCAGTAGAGTATTAAAAAGTATCCAGTAACAAACGTGTCCGCATCATTCAATTTACTGTGTCATGAGCTTAACTTGTGACCACGAGGTGTCGCCAATGAAACGATACCCACACACCCTTCAAAAGCATAGATCTGGCATAAGGTTAGTTAAAGTAAAAGTTTAAGTACCAATGATTGTCACACACAGACTAGGTGTGGTGAAATTTGTCCTCTGCATTTGACCCATCCCCTTGTTCACTCCCTGGGAGGTGAGGGGAGCAGTGGGCAGCAGCGGTGCCGCGCTCGGGAATCCTTTTTGGTGATTTAACCCCCAATTCCAACCCTTGATGTTGAGTGCCAAGCAGGAAGGTAATGAGTCCCATTGTTATAGTCTTTGGTATGACTCGGCCGGGGTTTGAACTCACAACCTACCGATCTGTGAGCAGATGATACTGTATCATCTCTTTCTCTTTCTGACGTATCAGCTCGGTACTAGATTCTTAAAGTAAGGGATGAGGCAAAAACGAAACCAAGACCCACTGTACTCTGATTCGTGATGATATATCAAATTAATATCGGTATTGGCCAATACTCAAGGCTCCAATATCTATATCATATCAGTGTCACGGCGTGGACTTGAACCCGTTTTTCCAGCTGCCGAGACCTCCGCTGACAGTGCGCTCGCACTGAGAGCAGCACACCCACGCAGCGACAAGTCTGCAGACAATCGGCAATCTGCACACCTGGTGACTGATGAGGGCGAGCTGGATAAAGGACCAGTGGTCCCAAGGATCCTTGCGGGAACTTAGTTTTCAATGGTGGACATTCCTTCCCGAGTTTTACCCCTTGGAGATCTCCCGCCTTTTGCCTTCCTCGATCCTCGCCTGGACACGGACCTTTTCACTTTTCTCCTGCCCCTGGATCATTTGCCTGCCCCATGGACTGCCTTGTTCTTTTGCTCTCGTCAACACTCGGTATCACACACTTCAGCTAACCTCACACATAGCCTCACACATACACACTCCCGGTTTTGTCACACTCTATTTCCTTAGTTTAGTTATTGTTAGTATTGTTTAGTATTATTATATATATCTATATATTGACTATATATGTAATAAATATTAGGGATGTCCGATAATGGCTTTTTGCCGATATCCGATATTCCGATATTGTCCAACTCTTTAATTACCGATACCGATATCAACCGATACCGATATATACAGTCGTGGAATTAACACATTATTATGCCTAATTTGGACAACCAGGTATGGTGAAGATAAAGTCCTTTTTAAAAAAAATTATAAAATAAAATAAGATAAATAAATTAAAAACATTTTCTTGAATACAATAGAAAGTAAAACAATATAAAAACAGTTACCTAGAAACCAGTAATGAATGAAAATGAGTAAAATTAACTATTAACTTAAAGCATTTATCGGCCTGCCGATATTATCGAACATCTCTAATAAATATCTATACATTACACCCCCCCTGGTGTCTTTGCCGTCATTTCCCCTCCTTAACCACAACAATCAGAGTGGAAAAAGGGACACCCCTGGATTGGAGGTGAAGTTTAAAGGCCTACTGAAATGCGATTTTTTTATATTAAACGGGGATAGCAGGTCTATTCTATGTGTCATACTTGATCATTTCGCGATATTGCCATATTTTTGCTGAAAGGATTTAGTAGAGAACATCGACGATAAAGTTCGCAACTTTTGGTCGCTGATAAAAAAGCCTTGCCTCTACCGGAAGTAGCAGACGATATGCGCGTGACGTCACCGTTTGTAGAGCTCTTCACATCTGCACATTGTTTACAATCATGGCCACCAGTAGCGAGAGCGATTCGGACCGAGAAAGCGACGATTTCCCCATTAATTTGAGCGAGGATGAAAGATTCGTGGATGAGGAAAGTGAGAGTGAAGTACTAGAGGGCAGTGGGAGCGATTCAGATAGGGAAGATGCTGTGAGAGGCGGGTGGGACCTGATTTTCAGCTGGGAATGACTAAAACAGTAAATAAACACAAGACATATACTGTATATACTCTATTAGCCACAACACAACCAGGCTTATATTTAATATGCCACAAATTAATCCCGCATAACAAACACCTCCCCCCTCCCGTCCATATAACCCGCCATTACAACTCAAACACCTGCACAACATACTCAATCCCACAGCCCAAAGTACCGTTCACCTCCCCAAAGTTCATACAGCACATATATTTCCCCAAAGTCCCCAAAGTTACGTACGTGACATGCACATAGCGGCACGCACGTACGGGCAAGCGATCAAATGTTTGGAAGCCGCAGCTGCATGCGTACTCACGGTACCGCGTCTGCGCATCCAACTCAAAGTCCTCCTGGTAAGAGTCTCTGTTGTCCCAGTTCTCCACAGGCCAATGGTAAAGCTTGACTGTCATCTTTCGGGAATGTAAACAATGAAACACCGGCTGTGTTTGTGTTGCTGCAGCCCCCGCAATACACCGCTTCCCACCTACAGCTTTCTTCTTTGCTGTCTCCATTGTTCAATGAACAAATTGCAAAAGATTCACCAACACAGATGTCCAGAATACTGTGGAATTTTGCGATGAAAACAGACGACTTAATAGCTGGCCACCATGCTGTCCCAAAATGTCCTCTACAATCCGTGAGGCGTCATCATACCGAAACGTTTTCAGCAGGATATTTCGGCGCAAAATTTAAAATTGCACTTTAGTAAGCTACCCCGGCCGTATTGGCATGTGTTGCAATATTAAGATTTCATCATTGATACATAAACTATCAGACTGCGTGGTCGGTAGTAGTGGGTTTCAGTAGGCCTTTAATAATGTTATAATGTTCAGTTCATCGTTTCTTGACAAAAACAATAAATAATTGTGAAGTACAGGAGAACAATGGTATGCAGTATTCTCCCAGTTCTAGTCAGCACTCAAGCAGCATCCTGGACCGGCTTGTTTTATCATAATCAATGAGTCATTAGGTTGTCTGGTGACGTCGCTCCTTGTCCTTTGTCCTCCAGACCGTGGTGTGCGGTCACGGCACTCGCTACAGGAACCTGACCTGCTTCGTGTCAGACGGCGGCGAGGAGGGCGAAGGCAGCCAGGTGGACGAGGAGCTGTGCGGCGGCCTGGACTTGTCGGTGGATGGAGATAAACGAATCAGCCTGAAGGAGGCCTGCACGCTGCCCTGTCCAGGTCAGCAACACGCACCTACTCTATTTGTTCCTCGTCCAATTTCCTCTCCCCAACTTCCATCACATGACCTCACGGAGATGATTGCCTTTTTGCCTTCGCTATCTATTATCAGATTGCGGCTGAAGGGAGATTAAACGCTCCTTTGTGCCGCATTATGAGTACAAATCACAACCCGTCCCTCGCACTCTCACATTGAATTTAATTGAACTTTTATTTCACTTTACTTTGATGCCTCGCCCCAGCGGTGGCGTCATTTGTTTCCATCTGAGAAGATGATCCACACGGGAGCAAATATTGTTTCGGAAAAATACAATTATGGACAGCCTTTGTGAGCGCTGTTAGCCCTGCTGGTGGTCACTTTGTTTCAATTGTCCTGAACAGACACAGATGCAAAGTGATTACACTCAAGAAGTAATAACAGCACTGGGGGAAAAAAAAGTAGTGCAATCAATACAGCCTGTGTGGGAGAGATAACACAAACCTGGAGGCTGTACAGAAAAGATGGCAAAGCGAGATAGAACTCTTAACACTAGTATAACATTCTGAGACAATATGTCAGTGGTGTCCAAAGTGCGGCCCGTAGCTATTTTTTTTTATGGCCCGCGGCACAATTATTAGTGTTTTAATTTGATTTCGATTCCTGGGGTGACGATTTGATTCAGAATCGATTCTATTCTATTCGGTTATAGCATACTTGCCAACCTTGAGACCTCCGATTTCGGGAGGTGGGGGGTGGGGGGGCGTGGTCGGGGTGGGGCGGGGGCGTGGTTGGGGGCGGGGCTAAGAGGGGAGGAGTATATTTACAGCTAGAATTCACCAAGTCAAGTATTTCATATATATATATAATATATATATATATATATTTATATATATATATATATATATAAGAAATACTTGACTTTCAGTGAATTCTAGCTGTATATATATGTATTTTATTATATATATATATAATATATATATATATATATACGGTATATATATATATATGTATATATATATATATATAAGAAATACTTGACTTTCAGTGAATTCTAGCTGTATATATATTTATTTTATTATATATATATATATATATATATATATATATATATATATATATATATATATATATATATATATAAAATAAATACTTTAATTTCAGTGTTCATTTATTTACACATATACACACACATAACACTCATCTACTCATTGTTGAGTTAAGGGTTGAATTGTCCATCCTTGTTCTATTCTCTGTCACTATTTTTCTAACCATGCTGAACACCCTTTCACAGGTACCCGGAAAGGTTTCGAGTACCACCAAAAAAACTGAATCTCTGAAGACAGTATAAAAATCTGTGTTAAAGGTGTACAAATACTGTTTGTATAATAAGCATGTTATTTTTTACAAATGAGGGTTAAGAGTTCAGTACTAAAAAAAAAAAAAGAATGTGGCTTAAGTACAGTTTTGTAATTGAGCTGCTGCATTTTTTGGTTGGGTTGTTTATTTATTTTGAGTAACTTCTATACATTTCTAAAAGGGGAATAGTGTAATGGAGTTATCTATGTTTGTCTGTTGCCATCTCCTGGTGAATGTTGGCTATAGCGTACTGGGGTTACTTTTTGGTTGGCCAACGATTTACGTGGTGTTGCGCACCTGACGTCACTCAGGTCCGCATGGAGCTGGAGGGGGCGTGGCTTCCAGCTCCGCCTGAATTTCGGGAGATTTTCGGGAGAAAATTTGTCCCGGGAGGTTTTCGGGAGAGGCGCTGAATTTCGGGAGTCTCCCGGAAAATCCGGGAGGGTTGGCAAGTATGGGTTATAGGTTTGAAAAGCTCCTTCTGGTTGCATGGAAAAGGCCTCAAACGTCTTTTTTAGAATGTATCCTTAAAAATATATATATATTTTGAATCAGAATGAAAATAATCGCAATTCAGATGTGTATTATTGTTTAGTGCATCAGTATGATAGCTTTTTTTTTGTGTACAAATTTTGCAGTTATCCACCTCATTGTCAAATATTTTGTTACTTGACGAATATTACCTGTTAGTATGCTAACGTTATTAGGCTTGTATTTTTAGCAAGTTTTATAGGTATCGTACTTGCCAACCTTGAGACCTCCGAATTCGGGAGATCGGGGGTGGGGGGTTGGCGGGGTCAGGGCCGGGGGGCGGGGTTTAGGGGTGAGGAGTATATTTATAGCTAGAATTCACTGAAATTAAAGTATTTCTTATAGGGCTGTGAATCTTTGGGTGTCCCACGATTCGATTCAATATCGATTCTTGGGGTCACGATTCAATTCAAAATCTTTTTTTTTTTTCAATTCAACACCATTCTTGATTCAAGAACGATTTTTTTTCCCGATTCAAAACGATTCATTCAATACATAGAATTTTTTTTTTTTTTTTTTTTTTTTTTTTTTTTAATTAAATCAACATAGAAAAAACACACGATACACTTTCAACTAGTGCAGGGGTCGGCAACCCAAAATGTTGAAGGAGCCATATTGGACCAAAAATACAAAAACAAATCTGTCTGGAGCCTAGGGTGACCATTTCCATGATACCAAAAAGGAGGACATTATGCGGCATATCAATAAATTGCTATGGTGTACATAGGACTCTGGTATACTCTTATTTATAGTACAATTTTGAGTGGTTTAAAGATGATGTTTGTGTGGCTGAATAGGAAAAAATATTAAAGTCAAGTGTTTGTTAACAGTATTTGTATTTATTCAATACATTGTGGTGTTCAAAAAGTGACCACTGAGATGAATCTTTTCAAGTGCAGAGTGCCACAAAGCATAACATGTGTGGACTTAAATGTAGTTAACATATATAATTAAAAAAAAATGCCACAAAAATTTTTCCACATCAACATCAAGGCTGCTTGCTGCATATCTGGTTGCGTTATGCAGAATATGGGCCAAACAGTTTGCAGTGAGCACATCTTTTTGGCTCAGTTTCAGCTTCTGATACACTGTTATGTTTGCCACAATTGACACTGGCATTGTCTGCTGCATATGCAGACATGTTTTTCACCTCTAAGCCAGACATCTCAAGTTTTGCCAGCAGCTGGTTTGTTATGGCTTCTGACGTTTCGTTGCTGTCACTATAAAAATCCAACAGGACATGTTGGATGCCTTCATCAAAGTGAAAATACCTTACCACAATGGGAAAACACTTGTTTGTTCCTTTATTTGAGGCGTCGGTTGCTACGGAAAAGGGTAGGTTGTTTTCTTTTATGTAGTCGGTATGTTCCTGTACCGAATAGTGAGCGATGACGTTCTCGCACAATGCCTTGGCTTTTGTTCGGCCACAGGCCATCCCTTTAGCTGTGGGATAGTCACTGAAAATCTCCCAGTCCACTTTCATGCCACAGTCTAAACTTCTGTAGGACTGGTGATGCTTTACAGCAGTGGTTCTCAACCTTTTTTCAGTGATGTACCCCCTGTGAACATTTTTTTAATTCAAGTGCCCCCTAATCAGAGCAAAGCATTTTTGGTTGAAAAAAAGAGATAAAGAAGTAAAATACAGCACTATGTCATCAGTTTCTGATTTATTAAATTGTATAACAGTGCAAAATATTGCTCATTTGTAGTGGTCTTTCTTAAACTATTTGGGAAAAAAAAAGTAAAATAACTAAAAACTTGTTGAAAAATAAACAAGTGATTCAATTATAAATAAAGATTTCTACACATAGAAGTAATCATCAACTTAAAGTGCCCTCTTTGGGGATTGTAATAGAGATCCATCTGGATTCAGGAACTTAATTCTAAACATTTCTTCACAAAAAAAGAAATCTTTAACATCAATATTTATGGAACATGTCTACAAAAAATCTAGCTGTCAACACTGAATATTGCATTGTTGCATTTCTTTTCACAGTTCTTTTTGACCGACATTTTAGTGAGGGTCAAACCATCATGGCATGGGGGAAACTCTGGGTTTATGGTAATGAATGGAATAGCCTACTTAATTTGATGTTCAGTTTATGAACTTACATTACATTACATACCCCCAGGGTACCATTTGAGAACCACTGCTTTACAGCATGGTACACCTTGCACAGCTCCGCAGCAGTTATCTTGTCATCCAGGGGCGACGAAACTTCATGAAAAAATGTCCTCATTGAAGAGGTACCTGCCGCATGTTTATTACTTTTATGTTTATCCGTACCCGCATGCCGTTCAATTGCAGCGTTCCCCTGATTACTTACGTCGACATCACATCGACAAAGTGTGCAGAAGCCATGGAATGAGTCTCGGCTGCTTTTCGTTATAAATTCGTGCTCTTTTATCCATTCAGAATTAAACGAGGTCTTGCGTTTTGGCATGATGCTAACTTTCTGTCAATGTTATGCCACATGGACCCTTGTTTACTTTTTTAACCAATGATAAGCAGATTTGTATCTGACACAGCTCTTAGCCAATCATTTGATACGTTACTGCGTTGGGGGCATTTTTTACGGTCTTTGATTGGCTATTGCGCTGCAGCCCAGCAAAGATGAAAAAACTCCGCTCTTCAAGCCTAGTGCCTCAAAAAGGAGGACAAATACGTGTCCGGCTTGAAGCTGCGCCGGACGCCGGACAGGGCATTAAAAATCCGGACTGTCCGGCCTAAATCCGGACACCTGGTCACCCTACTGGAGCCGCAAAAAATTAAAAGCCATATTACATACAGATAGTGTGTCATGAGATGTAAATTGAATTAAGATGACTTAAAGGAAACTAAATGACCTCAAATATACCTACAGATGAGGCATAATGATGCGATATGTACATATAGCTAGCCTCAATAGCATGTTAGCATCGATTAGCTTGCAGTCATGCAGTGACCAAATATGTCTGATTAGCACTCCACACAAGTCAATAACATCAACAAAACTCACCTTTGTGCATTCATGCACAACGTAAAAAGTCTGGTGGACAAAATGAGACAGAAAAAGAAGTGGCATAAAACACGTCGGAGAAAGTTATACATGTAAACAAACTACGGTGAGTTCAAGGACCGCCAAAATTAGTAGGACAAAACGGTGCTCGCCAAATACTCGAATCAGTGAAGCATGTTTAATATAAACAGTGTGCTTTATAACAATTAGGGAGGTTTGTGTCATGTTTGTCCTCCTACAGAAACCATATTAAAACAAATAAATATATTTTTTTCCCCTTATCTTTTTCCATTTTTCATACATTTTTGAAAAAGCTCCACAGAGCCACTAGGGCGGCGCTAAAGAGCCGCGGGTTGCCGACCCCTGAACTAGTGCATCAACCCAAAAAAAAAAACCTCCCTCCCCCATTCACATTCATACACACCCACTCACACAAAAGGGGTTGTTTCTTTCTGCTACCAATATTCTGGTTCCCACAACATGGACAACACTTCTGCAAGGGACACAGTCCCTGAAGCACACTTGATTGTATGTGCTGCTGGTCCACTAACATTTTCATTTAATTACTTTTTTTATTTTTTTTATTTTATGTAATTATTTTTATATTGTTTTACTTTCTTTTTTATCCAAGAAAATATTTATTTATCTTATCTAAAAAAAAAAAGGACCTTATCTTCACCAGACCAGGTTGTAAATGAAATTAGATTTGTTTAAAGGATCCATCCATCCATCCATCCATCCATCCATGGATGGATGGATGGATGGATGGATGGATAAAGGGTTTTTAAAACCAGGTCCAGTTCAGCAACACACACCTTCATTCATGTACACTGAAAAATAAAAAATAAAAAATTTGGGAACACAACAGATTGCATATAATAAACAAAATTACATTTTCCAAAAAAAAAAAAAAATGTATGTACAGTCCAGATTATGTTCAGGTCACTCAAAATTAGGGAACACAACAACAAATAGCATATAATCTATAAACATAATTACACTTTCAACATAAGCCTTTGAGGACTTCCCATCTTTTTTTATGTTTTTTGGCATCATTATCGTTTTCAACCATGTAACTTTCTAAAGTTAAAAAATACTGAATTAATGTTTTTAAAAAAAGTAATACTAAGTGAATATCTGTTTTTGGCCTTAAAAATAAACCTTTTACCGAGTACTATAATTAAATTGATTAAATCATGATTGTCAATGAACTCTCCCAAAATAACAGAAACCACATCAAGCTTCATAAACAAACCAATCCTTAAACACATTTTTTCAACACATTTTTACATACATAGGATTTCAGCAGGATCTACCCCAGTCTGCTGGCATGCAAGCAGAGTAGTAGATTTTTGTAAAAAGCTTTTATAATTGTAAAGGACAATGTTTTATCAACTGATTGCAATAATGTAAATTTGTTTTAACTATTAAATGAACCAAAAATATTACTTATTTTATCTTTGTGAAAATATTGGACACAGTGTGTTGTCAAGCTTATGAGATGCGATGCAAGTGTAAGCCACTGTGACACTATTGTTCATTTATTTTTATTTTTATAAATGTCTAATGATAATGTCAATGAGGGATTTTTAATCACTGCTATGTTGAAATTGTAACTAATATCGATGCTGTTGTTGATAATATTCATTTTTGTTTCACTACTTTTGGTTTGTTCTGTGTCGTGTTTGTGTCTCCTCTCAATTGCTCTGTTTATTGCAGTTCTGAGTGTTGCTGGGTCGGGTTTTGGAATTGGATTGCATTGTTATGGTATTGTTGTGTATTGTTTTGTTGGATTGATTAATTTAAAAAAATAAATAAATACAAAAAAAATTTTTTAAATATATATATATTTTTTTAAATCGATTTTTTAAAAATGAGAATCGATTCTGAATCGCACAACGTGAGAATCGAATTTCAAATTCGAATCGATTTTTTCCCACACCCTTAATTTCTTATATACTGTATATATATATATAGTACAGTACACAGTAATGAAAACACAGTTGTTCTACTAACTGTACTGTACTTGCTGCTTTCTTAAAAAAAAAAAAAAACACTTACCTTTCACTATTTTAGTAGCCTTTGTTCTGCTATTTGAGTACTGGCGAGCGATCTCTGAATCCGGGAACATATCCTTCACGGATTTGTTGCAAACATCCGCAAATCAGAACGGGATGTTGCTTGCAAGGTGGCCCATAATACTGCGTTGCCGCCGACTTGTGCTTCTCTGACCGTTCATGAGTGACTATATCCATTCGGCCACCGTGTTATGGGTTATAGATAAACCTATGGATAACGGAGACATATATAATAGTCTCCTTTTCAGGTGAGAGGACGCTAAAGGCAGTGCCTTTAAGGCACGCCCCCAATATTGTTTGTCCGGCTGGAAATTTTGGACATTACTACTTGCCGTAGTTTTGAAGCAATGCATGATGGGAAGCCAGATGTTGTGTGTCAGTGTATTAACGTGCCGGCTGGAATAAACACACGCTGAGAAATAGCTCCGTGCCTGCCTACTTTATGGGTAACCTATGGATAACGGAGACATATATAATAGTCTCCTTTTCAGGTGAGAGAGGACGCTAAAGGCAGTGCCTTTAAGGCACACCCCCAATATAGTTGTCTGGCTAAAAATCGGGAGAAATTCGGGAGAATGGTTGTCCCGGGAGATTTTCGGGAGAGGCACTGAAATTCGTGAGTCTCCCGGAAAATTCGGGAGGGTTGGCAAGTATGATAGGTATACACCAGAGTCATATTTTGGTACTTGACATATGCTAGCATTTCTTTTTCGAATTGTTCAGGTATACATCGCAGAGTAATATATTTTGATGTTTGACGCATGCTAGCTTGTTTAGCTAATTTCAGTATCCTATATTTTGGTATCTCGCCAACGCTAACTGTAAGCATGCCCATTGTAAGCATTTTAGCACAGTACTGTTAGCATGCTAGCTTTTTTAGCTCATTATGCTCATATTTTTTTGTTACTCGACTCTACCTGGGCAGGGTGCTAACTTTCAGCATTTCAGTTCGGCTTTTGGCTCTTTAGCATTCACACAAAATGTGGAGGGAAATTGCATTTTCTAGTTCTTTTATATCTAAAAATTGTTATATTGCGCCGGTTTTAAAGGGGAACATTATCACCAGACCTATGTAAGCGTCAATATATACCTTGATGTTGCAGAAAAAAGACCATATATTTTTTTAACCGATTTACGAACTCTAAATGGGTGAATTTTGGCGAATTAAACGCCTTTCTAATATTCGCTCTCGGAGCGATGACGTCACAACGGGAAGCAATCCGCCATTTTCTCAAACACCGAGTCAAATCAGCTGTGTTATTTTCCGTTTTTTCGACTGTTTTCCATACCTTGGAGACATCATGCCTCGTCGGTGTGTTGTCGGAGGGTGTAACAACACGAACAGGGAAGGATTCAAGTTGCACCAGTGGCCCAAAGATGCGAAAGTGGAAAGAAATTGGACGTTTGTTCCGCACACTTTACCGACGAAAGCTACGCTACGACAGAGATGGCAAGAATGTGTGGATATCCTGCGACACTCAAAGCAGATGCATTTCCAACGATAAAGTCAAAGAAATCTGCCACCAGACCCCCATTGAATCTGCCGGAGTGTGTGAGCAATTCAGGGACAAAGGACCTCGGTAGCACGGCAAGCAATGGCGGCAGTTTGTTCCCGCAGACGAGCGAGCTAAACCCCCTATCGACCCTAGCTTCCCTGGCCTGCTGACATCAACTCCAAAACTGGACAGATCAGCTTTCAGGAAAAGAGCGCGGATGAGGGTATGTCTACAGAATATATTAATTGATGAAAATTGGGCTGTCTGCACTCTCAAAGTGCATGTTGTTGCCAAATGTATTTCATATGCTGTAAACCTAGTTCATAGTTGTTTGTTTCCTTTAATGCCAAACAAACACATACCAATCGTTGGTTAGAAGGCGATCGCCGAATTCGTCCTCGCTTTCTCCCGTGTCGCTGGCTGTCGTGTCGTTTTCGTCGTTTTCGCTTGCATACGGTTTAAACCGATATGGCTCAATAGCTTCAGTTTCTTCTTCAATTTCGTTTTCGCTACCTGCCTCCACACTACAACCATCCGTTTCAATACATGCGTAATCTGTTGAATCGCTTAAGCCGCTGAAATCCGAGTCTGAATCCGAGCTAATGTCGCTATAGCTTGCTGTTCTTTCCGCCATGTTTGTTTGTGTTGGCTTCACTGTGTGACGTCACAGGAAAATGGACGGGTGGTTAAAATCAGGCACTTTGAAGCTTTTTTTAGGGATATTGTGTGATGGGTAAAATTTTGAAAAAAACTTCGAAAAATATAATAAGCCACTGGGAACTGATTTTTAATGGTTTTAACAATTCTGAAATTGTGATAATGTTCCCCTTTAAAGGGGGAAAATACCAAAATGACCCTTGCATCCTTAGATTTGTCAGTCTGTGGCCCTTAGTGGAAAAAGTTTGGGCACCCCGAATCTAAGTGCTTTCGGTTTGATAAACTTACTCAGCTCAAACCTCATTAGACTCAAATTCATTGATTCATTTAAAAAAAAAAATCCATTTAATAACACGTGTGTGTTTCAATGACAGGAAACAGTCTAAATTTAGTTCTGGGTCTAGATCAGATGTGTCAAACTCGTTTTCATTGAGGACCGCATACATGACAGTTATGGCTGCCCTTAGAGGGCCGCTTGTAACAGTGAATAATTTATAAATTAGGGCAACGTGATTAAGAAAAGATATATATTGCGTCGTCTTGAATGGATGAATATTAATCACAGGCAGTGATCACGTCACGCGTCAGTGTGATAATAGAGCGATGTGCTGCACGCCCTTCAAAACAAAGTTTTAAGTGATTATTACATTTTAACAGAAGTGTAGACAGAACATGTTAAAAGAGAAAGTAAGCAGATATTAACAGTAAATGAACAAGTAAATTAATAATTAATTGTCTACCACTTGTCCTTAATAATGTTGACAAAATAATAGAATGGTAAATGACACAATGTTACTGCATATGTCAGCAGACTAATTAGGAGCCTTTGTTGGTTTACTTACTACTAAAAGACAAGTTGTCTTGTATGCTCACTATTTTATTTAAGAACTTTACTGCAATAAGAAACACATGTTTAATGCACCCTAAGATTTTTTGTTAAAATAAAGCCAATAATGCAATTTTTTTGTGGTCCCCTTTATCTAGGAAAGTACCGAAAAGTACCGAAATAATTTTAGTATTTAAATGTTGGTATAGTTACAACTAGAGACGTTCGATATTATCGGCCAATAAATGCTTTAAAATGTAATATCGGAAATTATCGGTATTGGTTTCAACCTCCCGATTTTCCCGGGAGACTGACGAATTTTAGTGCCCCTCCCGAAAATCTCAATTCTCCCGATTTCCACCCGGACAACATTATTGGGGGCGGGACAACATTATTGGGGGCGTGCCTTAAAGGCACTGCCTTTGGCGTCCTCTACAACCTGTCGTCACGTCCGCTTTTCCTCCATACAAACAGCGTGCCGGCCCAGTCACATAATATATGCGGCTTTTACACACACACACACACAAGTGAATGCAAGGCATACTTGATCAACAGCCATACAGGTCACACTGAGGGTGGCCGTATAAACAACTTTAACACTGTTACAAATATTCACCACACTGTGAACCCACACCAAACAAGAATGACAAACACATTTCGGGAGAACATCCGCTCCGTAACACAACATAAACACAACAGAACAAATACGCAGAACCCCCCCATCTCCCGAATTCGGAGGTCTCAAGGTTGGCAAGTATGCTCTAGTATACTCTGGACTGAAGCTGTGTGCCTTCTTTGTTTTTGTACCTGTTGTTTTAAGGCATGTTTAAAAAAAAAAAAAAAGCACTTTGTGACAGTCAAAGTATAGTATTTCCCATAGTTGTAGTGGGTATCAGGATCATCTCAGGGAGAGCATGTCCCAAATTCCAAGCTGCTGTTTTGAGGCATGTTAAAAAAATAATAATTTTACGGTAATGTGTTAATAATTTCACACATAAGTCGCTCCTGAGTATAAGTCGCACCCCCGGCCAAACTATGAAAAAAACTGCGACTTATAGTCCGAAAAATACGGTAATACATCTTTATTTTGTGAATTTACACAGTTTTACATATATTTTCGTTTGACTAAATAAACATTTATCAATTGCAACTTTTAAAAACAGTGAATTTGTAATAAGAAACAGTTAAATTAGAAAACTCAAAACCATACAGGTCACACTGAGGGTGGCCGTATAAACAACTTTAACACTGTTACAAATATGCGCCACACTGTGAACCCACACCAAACAAGAATGACAAACACATTTCGGGAGAACATCCGCACCGTAACACAACATTAACACAACAGAACAAATACGCAGAACCTCCCCGCCCCCCCATCCCTCTCCCGAATTCGGAGGTCTCAAGGTTGGCAAGTATGCTCTAGTATACTCTGGACTGAAGCTGTGTGCCTTCATTGTTTTTGTAGCTGTTGTTTTGAGGCATGTTTAAAAAAAATAATGCACTTTGTGAAAGTCAAAGTATAGTATTTCCCATAGTTGTAATGGGTATTAGGATCATCTCAGGGAGAGCATGTCCCAAATTCCAAGCTGCTGTTTTGAGGCATGTTAAAAAAAATTTTTTTACGGTAATGTGTTAATCATTTCACACATAAGTCGCTCCTGAGTATAAGTCGCACCCCCGGCCAAACTATGAAAAAAACTGCGACTTATAGTCCGAAAAATACGGTAATGCATCTTTGTTTTTGTCACGACTTGGTCTTGGGAGTTTGCTTTTCCGGGATGCAACGGAAAGTTGGCACGGGCGAGACGGGAATGAAGGTACATTTTTTTATTGAAACACTAGAACTACAAAAAAGGATCAAACCAAAGCGCGCACAGTGGCGGAGAACAAACTATGAAAAACAAAAAGACTATAAACATGGAACCAAAACTCACTTTGACAGGGGACATGAAGCAGGATCTTAGAGGAATGGACAGAGCATAAATGTGGTGTGAGGTCGTCAGAAAGACAAACTGAAAAACACTGAACTTAAATACTACAGACATGATTAACGAAAACAGGTGCGTGACTCAAGACGTGAAACAGGTGCGTGACGTGACAGGTGAAAACTAATGGGTTGCTATGGTGACAATCAAGAGTGCACAATGAGTCCAAACGTGGAACAGGTGAAACTAATGGATAATCATGCAAACAAGACAAGGGAGTGAAAAGCCAGAAACCAAAAATTCCTATAACTAAACAAAAACATGACTTAAAACAAAAACATGATTACACAGACATGACAGAGCCCCTCCCTTAAGGACAGATACCAGATGTCCATAAAAAAAATGAACAAGAGTCATGGGAGGGCGGGAGGGGGACATGGCGGTGGGTCGCCAGCCCAAGTGGCCCCGAATCCACCGAGGCAAAGTCAAGTGGCGGCGGCGAGTGGAACGCCGCTGCAGCAGGCGAGGCGGACGCCCAGGGATTGGCCACATTCGTGGCCGACTGGGAGGTGGGCGCACTTGGCGTGGCGGACGACCAGGTAGCGGCCATATCCGTGGCCGACGAGGAGACAGGCGCGTCGTCAACTTGGCAGGCGTGGCAGCTCGGCGTGGCAAGTCAGGCGGCGAAGCTCGGCGTGGCGCGTCCGGCGGCGAAGCTCGGCGTGGGTCTTGGTCTTGGTCTAGGCGTGGGTCTTGGTCTTGGTCTAGGTCTTGGCATGGCGGGTCTTGGTCTTGGCATGGCGGGTCTTGGTCTTGGCATGGCGGGTCTTGGTCTTGGCATGGCGGGTCTTGGTCTTGGTCTTGGCATGGCGGGTCTTGGTCTTGGCATGGCGGGTCTTGGTCTTGGTCTTGGCATGGCGGGTCTTGGTCTTGGCATGGCGGGTCTTGGTCTTGGTCTTGGTCTTGGCATGGCGGCACTTGGCGTCGTTGAGCTGCGACTGGCGGCACTTGGCGTCGTTGAGCTGCGACTGGCGGCACTTGGCGTCGTTGAGCTGCGACTGGCGGCACTTGGCGTCGTGGAGCTGGTACCGGAGCTTGGCGTGGTGGGTCTTGGTCTTGGTCTTGGCGTGGAGGGTCTTGGTCTTGGACTTGGCGTGGAGGGTCTTGGTCTTGGACTTGGCGTGGAGGGTCTTGGTCTTGGACTTGGCGTGGAGGGTCTTGGTCTTGGACTTGGCGTGGAGGGTCTTGGTCTTGGACTTGGCGTGGAGGGTCTTGGCCTTGGCGTGGAGGGTCTTGGCCTTGGCGTGGAGGGTCTTGGCCTTGGCGTGGAGGGTCTTGGCCTTGGCGTGGAGGGTCTTGGACTTAGACTTGGCGTGGAGGGTCTTGGACTTGGCTTGGCAGTGCTTGGTCTTGGCTTGGCAGTGCTTGGCGGCGTGGAGCTGGTACCGGAGCTTGGCATGATGCGGCTAGGCGTGGTGCGGGTACTGGAGTCTGCCGTGGAACTTGGCGTGGTGGAGCTGGTGCTAGCCTTGGTGCGGCAACAGATGCAGCGACAGGTGCTAGCCGTGGAGCTGCGACTGGTGCTAGCCGTGGAGCAGGTGGAGGTGGCCTAGCTGGGGGTTGCGGCTTGGCAGGTCGGGAGACTGGTGAGGGCGGTCGTGCTGGAGGCTGTGGCTTGACGGGTCGGAAGACTGGTGAGGGCGGTCGTGCTGGAGGTTGTGGCTTGACAGGTCGGTAGACTGGTGGTGGCGGCCGTGAGGGAGGCTGTGGCTTGACATGGTGATGCAGAGCCACCCCACCTACACAGCTCTCGACCCCAGCCCCCCCCCTCAAGGGGCGGATACCAGACGCGCTCCCTGCGGTCTGGAACTCTCTGTAGGGGTGGGCGGGGGAGGGCAGAAATTTCCCCTTTATTTTGGCCACAATATTTTTCTTTATCCCCACCTGGAGTTGTGTGGGCGGAAAAAAAGAAAAAAATTGTGACGCGGGCGGGTTTTGAGACTTGGGGGGCGGGGCATGAGTCTTGGGGGGCGGGGCATGAAATTGGGATGGCTGTGACTGACTAGACCTGATTTCTAAAAACATGTTTTGATAATGTTTTATCAAAGACATGCCATTAGTGTCTTTTGTTGGAGGCGGGTGTTCAAAAGAAAAAGAGTTGAAAAAAAAATCCTGGGCTGTGATGTCATCCTGGGGAAGCCGGGCAGACTGTTGCTTGCTTCCGCCCGGAGGGGGCGGGGCTTGTGGGAGCGGCGTGTCCCGCTGGCTCGCGGATGTCCTTCCTGGCGTCCCTCGCCTTTGGCGGCGCTTCCTTGGCTGGGATGACGCGCCAACGTCCCCGGGCCAAACGGAGCTGATCGGCACCAGTTTGCCGGTCGGACCCCACATGAGATCCTTGCGCTCCGTGGGGGAATAGCGGAGCGTCTCAGCTTCCATGGCGCGCAGGACCTCCCACGTTCCTTCGTCCAATCTTTCCAACTCGGCCAACTTAGGTGCGGAAAAGCGGGTCTGCTGACGACCTACTGTCACGACTTGGTCTTGGGAGTTTGCTTTTCCGGGATGCAACGGAAAGTTGGCACGGGCGAGACGGGAATGAAGGTACATTTTTTTATTGAAACACTAGAACTACAAAAAAGGATCAAACCAAAGCGCGCACAGTGGCGGAGAACAAACTATGAAAAACAAAAAGACTATAAACATGGAACCAAAACTTACTTTGACAGGGGACATGAAGCAGGATCTTAGAGGAATGGACAGAGCATAAATGTGGTGTGAGGTCGTCAGAAAGACAAACTGAAAAACACTGAACTTAAATACTACAGACATGATTAACGAAAACAGGTGCGTGACTCAAGACGTGAAACAGGTGCGTGACGTGACAGGTGAAAACTAATGGGTTGCTATGGTGACAATCAAGAGTGCACAATGAGTCCAAACGTGGAACAGGTGAAACTAATGGATAATCAAGCAAACAAGACAAGGGAGTGAAAAGCCAGAAACCAAAAATTCCTATAACTAAACAAAAACATGACTTAAAACA
The DNA here is from genome assembly GCF_033978685.3 of Nerophis lumbriciformis. Classification (NCBI taxonomy): domain Eukaryota; kingdom Metazoa; phylum Chordata; class Actinopteri; order Syngnathiformes; family Syngnathidae; genus Nerophis; species Nerophis lumbriciformis. The sequence continues at coordinate 46,542,772 of NC_084551.2, forward strand.
AAAACATGATTACACAGACATGACAGTTTTGTGAATTTACACAGTTTTACATATATTTTCGTTTGACTAAATAAGCATTTATCAATTGCAACTTTTAAAAACAGTGAATTTGTAATAAGAAACAGTTAAATTAGAAAACTCAAAACCATACAGGTCACACTGAGGGTGGCCGTATAAACAACTTTAACACTGTTACAAATATGAGCCACAGTGTGAACCTACACCAAACAAGAATGACAAACACATTTCGGGAGAACATCCACACCGTAACACAACATAAACACAACAGAACAAATACGCAGAACTGCAGTCGCGGCAATTAAACCAACAAAGCAAACTTACAGTAAATGTATGTCTGAAATATTGCACAAAATGGGAATGCATAACTTTTAGACTAGAAATAAAAGTCAATAGAAATGAGAATCCATGGAAATCCCTAGAAATCAATTGAAACCAATGGCAAGTATATCTAGTTTTATTATACAGCTAAGCTCTTGTCCTTGAGGATGACGCATAACTCATTGCACTGCAATAACTGAAATCTAAGTCAGATTAAATATCTCAAATAAGGGTGATATTTGCTTATTTTCTGTCTGATAAGATAATTATTCTCACTAAGCAGATTTTATGTTAGTGTTTTACTTGTTTTAAGTGTTTTGGTCCTAAATGATCTCAGTAAGATATTACAGCTTGTTGCTGAGATTTGATGACCTATATTGAGCAAAACATGATTGAAACGAGAATATCAACTGTTGCAAAGCTGTGTCATCAACACTCACAAGAATAAAACTACTTTTTTAAAGTAATAATTTCTTGTTTCAAGCATGGAAAAAAAAATCATGGTGCCGAGCTCATATTATTATGTCAAGATAATGGCACTAGCATTTACTTAATTTAAGAATATTTTTCAACATATTGAGCAAAAAGGTCTCCTTTTTTTATACCAAGAAAAGTGCACTTGTTATTAGTGAGAATATACTTATTTTAAGGTATTTTTGGGTTCATTGAGGTTAGCTAATTAGAGACCGCAATGTCCCTTTGGGACAGAGGACCCTATTGTATTTCATGTGTTTTATTATTATTATTATTCCGCCGCCTCTTTGAGCTGTAATTTGACCCCCTTAACATGCTTCAAAACTCACCATATTTGACACACACATCAGGACTGGCGAAAATTGCATCTAATAAAAAAAACAAAAAAAACCCAAAACTCAAAATTGCGCTCTAGCGCCCCCTAGGAAAAAACAGACAAAACTGCTTGTAACTTCCACTAGGAATGTCGTAGAGACATGAAGAAAAAAAACATCTATGTAGGTCTGACTTAGGCCTAGATTTTCATACATCCTTTAGCAAAAATCAACAGGAAGTTGGCAATTCCCCCTTCAAAACAACATTTTTGTAAAAACAGTCAATTTTGCCTCTTTGAGCTGTAATTTGACCCCCTTAACATGCTTCAAAAATCACCAAACTGGACACACACATCAGGACTAGAAAAAATTGAGATCTAATAAAAAACCCCAACCCCAAAACTCAAAATTGCGCTCTAGCGTCCCCTAGGAAGAAAACACAGACACATCTGCTCCTCTGAAGAAAACTCAGACAAAACTGCCTGTAACTTCCAGTAGGAATGTCTTAGAGACATGAAACAAAAACCTCTATGTAGGTCTCACTTAGACCTACATTTTATACATTGACAACCCCCAGCAAAAATCAACAGGAAGTTTGTAATTCCCCCTTCAAAACAAAAGTTTTGTAAAAACCGGTCACCTTTTTTCAAACATTATCTCCTCTGAGCGCGTTTGTCGTTTTGGCTTCAAACTAGCACAGGAGAGGGATTGAACCCTTCTGATTAAAAGTTGACCAAAGAGTTTTAATTACTGTTTCGGTTTGGATTTTATGTGCCGTCAAAGTCGGTCCCGTCCATCGCTGCTTGCAGCTTTAATTTTACTTGTTTTGGAAAGTCTTGAAAAGCCAAATTTTATTGTTCTATTGGCAGATAATTTTGCTTAGTTCAAATAAAATACTCCTAATTTTTGTAATTTTTTTTTCTTGTTTTTGAACACTCACTTTTTGCAGTGTAGATACGTTTGCCAAAAAAATAAGCTAGAGACAATGAGTACAAAAAAAGTCTGTGTAGAACTTTTCTGCAAAGGGAAAAAGCCCAGGGCTCCCACTAAATCAGCGTTATCGTGAGTTGTATTTTTTTAATGCAGTTATTTTTTCTGTATTTATCTGCCACACGAGGAAGGCCGGTGGGTGAAAATAATGCCTACCGGTAATTTAAGCCGTTCCCTGGTGCAAAAAAGGTTGGGGACCACTGTCATAGGTGACACAGCAAAATAAGTGTCATAAACCTTTGAAAAGGGAAGAGAGAGGATATCTTGCTCTCAGATTGGGATTGCCTCCTCAAGGCCTGCTGTCATCACACCGATGGCCGCCTGTCATGTGTCGGCTTTTGAGGGATCGTTTTGAGGGCGTCGCTCTCTCCGAAGCTGCCAAAAACCAAAGAGAACACATATTTGTCAAAAGTGTGCTCTCCCGAACCACATCGCCCTCTTTTTTTTTTTTTTTTTGTGCCGCACTCCACTGGAGCGCACAGCCGCCATCAGTGCGCCATTAATAAGACAAGAAGGCAGACTGAAGGCCCAATTTAGCATGCTGACTGATGAAGAGAGGTGCGTTTCTGTGTTCAGTGGGATCTGTGTTTTTGCCAGCGTCAGCGCTCCCTGAAGGGGAAATTAGTGCAAGCTCAAACCTGGATGTCTAACTTGGCTCATCTCTCGTTATTTAGCACTCACAGGAGGAAGAATGTCATGACTTATTCTTTTGTTTGGGACCTATACAGAGTTGGTAGAGCACCTGTGTCAAACTTAAGGCTCGAGGGCCGGATATGGCCCGCCAAAGCCTTAAAATAATATGGATCAACAAAGTACTTTATCTTTTCTTAGAAAGTGATAATTAAAGGTGGGAATCTTTGGGCACCTCACAATAAAATTACGAATATTAATCGATTATTACCGTATTTTTCAGAGTATAAGTCGCACCGGAGTATAAGTCGCACCTGCCGAAAATGCATAATAAAGAAGGAAAAAAACGTATATAAGTCGCACTGGAGTATAAGTCGCATTTTTGGGGGAAATTTATTTGATAAAACCCAACACCAAGAATAGACATTTGAAAGGCAATTTAAAATAAATAAAGAATAGTGAACAACAGGCTGAATAAGTGTAAGTTATATGACGCATAAATCAGTGTTTTTCAACCTTTTTTGAGCCAAGGCACATTTTTTGTGTTGAAAAAATCCAGAGGCTCACCACCAGCAGAAATCATTAAAAAACGAAACTCAGTTGACAGTAAAAAGTCGTCGTCGCAATTGTTGGATATGACTTTAAACCATAACCAAGCATGCGTCAATGTAGTTCTTGTCTCAAAGTAGGTGTACTGTCACCACCTGTCACATCACGCAGTGACTTATTTTGAGTTTTTTTGTGTGTAGTTTTTTAGTTCTTGTCTTGCGCTCCTATTTTGGTGGCTTTTTCTCTTTTTTTGGTAATTTCCTGTTGCAGTTTCATGTCTTCCTTTGAGCGATATTTCCCGCATCAACTTTGTTTTAGCGATCAAGAATATTTCAGTTGTTTTCATCCTTCTTTGTGCGGGACATTGTTGATTGTCATGTCATGTTCGGATGTACCCCAACCCACGCCTTCACCACCGCTTGATTTCCCTCGGGGTGATTAGATTAGATTTATTGGTCCCCTTGGGGAAATTCATTGTCACTGCCGTACATTCAAACACTAGACATTACACATCACACAAAAAAAAATAACAAAAAGACATCATACATGACTAACACACATTTACAGGCTTGTCAGACAGGTCGGCCGGGCCTGCTGTTAAGGGCGGCTATAGCTGCAGGGATCAGGCTTTTCCTGAGGCGGGCCCTCCGGAATTTGATTGTTCTGTACCTGCGCCCTGATGGTAGTGGGATGATGTATTGGTGTAGTGGGTGAGTGATATCCTGAACTATTGTTTTTGCCAGTCGGGTGATGGACCTGTGGTTTATGTCTGAAATTTTGGGTGTGGGTAGGCCGATGATTTTAGCTGCTATGTTTGTAATGCGTGTGAGTTTGGTCCGGTTGGTTACAGAAAGCATGGTGAAAAAACATGTGGAACAGTACAGAAGGATGGGTTGAACAATGCTTTGGTAAAGTAATAACAGGAGATGAGGTGCAACGTATAGTCCTTTAAGTTTCCGGATGGCTGACAGTCTTTGTTGACTTCTTTTTTAAATGTCCGTGGTGTGTTGATCAAAGGTGAGTTTATTGGACGGCTGGCAGCGCTTCATAGCAGCAGTCGACCTCCAGGGCCCCAACTCCCCGCCCCTCTGTTGCGAGTTGTCGTGTTTATATGTAACATTTTTATGTGCATGGCATGGAGGTTTTTTCCCACTCCAGACTAGGCCCCCTTAGGAGCCCAGTCTAGATTGTATTTTTTTACTCATCTTCTTCCCCAGTGTTTTACCTTTTTCTCATCTTTTACGGGGCGGGGCGCCTTTGGCGACCCATCAGCGTTCCTGTTCTGTAACCCTGTACACTGTTTGTTTGTCTAATCTTGAACGGGTTTGTGCTGAAAACATAGTTTCGTTGTATTTGTGCAATGACGATAAAGTCCTATCCTATCCTTTGCTGCCGTCCAGCATTCTGTTTTTGTTTACTTTGTAGCCAGTTCAGTTTTAGTTTCGTTCTGCATAGCCTTCCCTAAGCTTCAATGCCTTCTCTTAGGGGCACTCACCTTTTGTTTATTTTTGGTTTAAGCATTAGACACCTTTTTACCTGCACACTGCCTCCCGCTGTTTCTGACATCTACAAAGCAATAAGCTACCGACTGCCACCTACTGATATGGAAAAGTATTACACGGTTACTCTGCCGAGCTCTAGACAGCACCGACACTCGACAACAACACATATTTTGCAGACTATAATTACTGGTTTGCAAAAAAAAATGTTTAACCCAAATAGGTGATATTAGATAATCTCCTACGGCACACCAGACTGTATCTCACGGCACACTAGTGTGCCACGGCACAGTGGTTGAAAAACACTGGCATAAATAACCAACTGAGAACGTACCTGGTATGTTAACGTAACATATTATGGGAAGAGTCATTCAAATAACTATAACGTATAGAACATGCTATACGTTTACCAAACAATCTGTCACTCCTAATCGCTAAATCCCATGAAATCGTATACGTCTAGTCCAGGGGTCAACCTTTTTGAAACCAAGAGCTACTTCTTGGGTACTGATTAATGCAAAGGGCTACCAGTTTGATACACACTTACATAAATTGCCAGAAATAGCCAATTTTCTCAATTTAACTTTAAGTCTATGTTATTATTAATAATTAATGATATTTATCTTTGTGGAAACACTGATCATCTTAATGATTTATCACAATAAATATATATAGAAACAGATAAATATCAATATGCAACACTTTATTTTTATATTTTCTCTAAGTGCACATTTTTCAAATTGAACATTTTCAAATGATCACTTCTAAGACAGTCTTGTGAATTCACAATATCTCATTTTAACTAGCTAGTCACTAACATTTTTATAAAAGAGGAGAAAACACGAAAAAAATGAAAATTTAATTTTGAAACATAGTTTATCTTAAATTTCGACTCTTTAAAATTCAAAATTCAACCGAAAAAAAGGAGAGAAAAACTAGCTAATTCGAATCTTTTTGAAAAAATTCAAAAAATAATTTATGGAACATCATTAGTAATTTTTCCTGATTAAGATTAATTTTGGAATTTTGATGACATGTTTTAAATAGGTTAAAATCCAATCTGCACTTTGTTAGAATATATAACAAATTGGACCAAGCTTTATTTCTAACAAAGACAAATCATTATTTCTTCTAGATTTTCCAGAACAAAAATGTTAAAAGAAATTCAAAAGACTTTGAAATAAGATTTAAAAATTTGATTCTACAGATTTTCGAGATTTGCCAGAATCATTTTTTTGAATTTTAATCATAATAAGTTTGAAGAAATATTTCACAAATATTCTTCATCGAAAAAACAGAAGCTAAAATGAAGAATTAAATTTAAATTTATTTATTACTCTTTTCATTAAAAAAAATAAATTTACTTGAACATTGATTTAAATTGTCAGGAAGGAATTTAAAAAGTAAAAAGGTATATGTGTTTAAAAATCATTTTTAAGGTTGTATTTTTTCTCTAAAATTGTCTTTCTGAAAGTTATAAGAAGCAAAGTAAAAAAATAAATCAATTTATTTAAACAAGTGAAGACCAAGTCTTTAAAATATTTTCTTGGATTTTCAAATTCTATTTGAGTTTTGTCTCTCTTAGAATTAAAAATGTCGAGCAAAGCGAGACCAGCTTGCTAGTAAATAAATAAAATTTAAAAAATAGAGGCAGCTCACTGGTAAGTGCTGCTATTTGAGCTATTTTTAGAACAGGCCAGCTGTGAGGATGAAAAAGACAGTATTCCATTTTCAAATAAGACTGTAATAACTAAATGTGGAAAAAGTGAAACGCTGTGAATACTTTTTGGATGCGCTGTAAATGCTGTCTCTTTACTAGGTCAGCATTGCAAAAAAAAAAAAAGATGTTCTTAATTGTCTTCCATCCATCCATCCATCTTCTTCCGCTTATCCGAGGTCGGGTCGCGGGGGCAGCAGCTTAAGCAGGGAAGTCCAGACTTCCCTCTCCCCAGCCACTTCGTCCAGCTCTTCCTGTGGGACCCCGAGGCGTTCCCAGGCCAGCCGGGAGACATAGTCTTCCCAACGTGTCCTGGGTCTTCCCCGCGGCCTCCTACCGGTGGGACGTGCCCTAAACACCTCCCTAGGGAGGCGTTCGGGTGGCATCCTGACCAGATGCCCGAACCACCTCATCTGGCTCCTCTCGATGTGGAGGAGCAGCGGCTTTACTTTGAGCTCCTCCCGGATGGCAGAGCTTCTCACCCTATCTCTAAGGGAGAGCCCCGCCACCCGGCGGAGGAAACTCATTTCGGCCGCTTGTACCCGTGATCTTGTCCTTTCGGTCATAACCCAAAGCTCATGACCATAGGTGAGGATGGGAACGTAGATCGACCGGTAAATTGAGAGCTTTGCCTTCCGGCTCAGCTCCTTCTTCACCACAACGGATCGATACAGCGTCCGCATTACTGAAGACGCCGCACCGATCCGCCTGTCGATCTCACGATCCACTCTTCCCCCACTCGTGAACAAGACTCCGAGGTACTTGAACTCCTCCACTTGGGGCAAGATCTCCTCCCCAACCCGGAGATGGCACTCCACCCTTTTCCGGGCGAGAACCATGGACTCGGACTTGGAGGTGCTGATTCTCAACCCAGTCGCTTCACACTCAGCTGCGAACCGATCCAGTGAGAGCTGAAGATCCTGGCCAGATGAAGCCATCAGGACCACATCATCTGCAAAAAGCAGAGACCTAATCCTGCAGCCACCAAACCAGATCCCCTCAACGCCTTGACTGCGCCTAGAAATTCTGTCCATAAAAGTTATGAACAGAATCGGTGACAAAGGGCAGCCTTGGCGGAGTCCAACCCTCACTGGAAACGTGTCCGACTTACTACCGGCAATGCGGTCCAAGCTCTGGCACTGATCATACAGGGAGCGGACTGCCACAATCAGACAGTCCGATACCCCGTACTCTCTGAGCACTCCCCACAGGACTTCCCGAGGGACACGGTCGAATGCCTTCTCCAAGTCCACAAAACACATGTAGACTGGTTGGGCAAACTCCCATGCACCCTCAAGGACCCTGCCGAGAGTATAGAGCTAAATCCCATGAAATCGTATACGTCTAGTCCAGGGGTCAACCTTTTTGAAACCAAGAGCTACTTCTTGGGTACTGATTAATGCAAAGGGCTACCAGTTTGATACACACTTACATAAATTGCCAGAAATAGCCAATTTTCTCAATTTAACTTTAAGTCTATGTTATTATTAATAATTAATGATATTTATCTTTGTGGAAACACTGATCATCTTAATGATTTATCACAATAAATATATATAGAAACAGATAAATATCAATATGCAACACTTTATTTTTATATTTTCTCTAAGTGCACATTTTTCAAATTGAACATTTTCAAATGATCACTTCTAAGACAGTCTTGTGAATTCACAATATCTCATTTTAACTAGCTAGTCACTAACATTTTTATAAAAGAGGAGAAAACACGAAAAAAATGAAAATTTAATTTTGAAACATAGTTTATCTTAAATTTCGACTCTTTAAAATTCAAAATTCAACCGAAAAAAAGGAGAGAAAAACTAGCTAATTCGAATCTTTTTGAAAAAATTCAAAAAATAATTTATGGAACATCATTAGTAATTTTTCCTGATTAAGATTAATTTTGGAATTTTGATGACATGTTTTAAATAGGTTAAAATCCAATCTGCACTTTGTTAGAATATATAACAAATTGGACCAAGCTTTATTTCTAACAAAGACAAATCATTATTTCTTCTAGATTTTCCAGAACAAAAATGTTAAAAGAAATTCAAAAGACTTTGAAATAAGATTTAAAAATTTGATTCTACAGATTTTCGAGATTTGCCAGAATCATTTTTTTGAATTTTAATCATAATAAGTTTGAAGAAATATTTCACAAATATTCTTCATCGAAAAAACAGAAGCTAAAATGAAGAATTAAATTTAAATTTATTTATTACTCTTTTCATTAAAAAAAATAAATTTACTTGAACATTGATTTAAATTGTCAGGAAGGAATTTAAAAAGTAAAAAGGTATATGTGTTTAAAAATCATTTTTAAGGTTGTATTTTTTCTCTAAAATTGTCTTTCTGAAAGTTATAAGAAGCAAAGTAAAAAAATAAATCAATTTATTTAAACAAGTGAAGACCAAGTCTTTAAAATATTTTCTTGGATTTTCAAATTCTATTTGAGTTTTGTCTCTCTTAGAATTAAAAATGTCGAGCAAAGCGAGACCAGCTTGCTAGTAAATAAATAAAATTTAAAAAATAGAGGCAGCTCACTGGTAAGTGCTGCTATTTGAGCTATTTTTAGAACAGGCCAGCTGTGAGGATGAAAAAGACAGTATTCCATTTTCAAATAAGACTGTAATAACTAAATGTGGAAAAAGTGAAACGCTGTGAATACTTTTTGGATGCGCTGTAAATGCTGTCTCTTTACTAGGTCAGCATTGCAAAAAAAAAAAAAGATGTTCTTAATTGTCTTCCATCCATCCATCCATCTTCTTCCGCTTATCCGAGGTCGGGTCGCGGGGGCAGCAGCTTAAGCAGGGAAGTCCAGACTTCCCTCTCCCCAGCCACTTCGTCCAGCTCTTCCTGTGGGACCCCGAGGCGTTCCCAGGCCAGCCGGGAGACATAGTCTTCCCAACGTGTCCTGGGTCTTCCCCGCGGCCTCCTACCGGTGGGACGTGCCCTAAACACCTCCCTAGGGAGGCGTTCGGGTGGCATCCTGACCAGATGCCCGAACCACCTCATCTGGCTCCTCTCGATGTGGAGGAGCAGCGGCTTTACTTTGAGCTCCTCCCGGATGGCAGAGCTTCTCACCCTATCTCTAAGGGAGAGCCCCGCCACCCGGCGGAGGAAACTCATTTCGGCCGCTTGTACCCGTGATCTTGTCCTTTCGGTCATAACCCAAAGCTCATGACCATAGGTGAGGATGGGAACGTAGATCGACCGGTAAATTGAGAGCTTTGCCTTCCGGCTCAGCTCCTTCTTCACCACAACGGATCGATACAGCGTCCGCATTACTGAAGACGCCGCACCGATCCGCCTGTCGATCTCACGATCCACTCTTCCCCCACTCGTGAACAAGACTCCGAGGTACTTGAACTCCTCCACTTGGGGCAAGATCTCCTCCCCAACCCGGAGATGGCACTCCACCCTTTTCCGGGCGAGAACCATGGACTCGGACTTGGAGGTGCTGATTCTCAACCCAGTCGCTTCACACTCAGCTGCGAACCGATCCAGTGAGAGCTGAAGATCCTGGCCAGATGAAGCCATCAGGACCACATCATCTGCAAAAAGCAGAGACCTAATCCTGCAGCCACCAAACCAGATCCCCTCAACGCCTTGACTGCGCCTAGAAATTCTGTCCATAAAAGTTATGAACAGAATCGGTGACAAAGGGCAGCCTTGGCGGAGTCCAACCCTCACTGGAAACGTGTCCGACTTACTACCGGCAATGCGGTCCAAGCTCTGGCACTGATCATACAGGGAGCGGACTGCCACAATCAGACAGTCCGATACCCCGTACTCTCTGAGCACTCCCCACAGGACTTCCCGAGGGACACGGTCGAATGCCTTCTCCAAGTCCACAAAACACATGTAGACTGGTTGGGCAAACTCCCATGCACCCTCAAGGACCCTGCCGAGAGTATAGAGCTGGTCCACAGTTCCACGACCAGGACGAAAACCACACTGTTCCTCCTGAATCCGAGGTTCGACTATCCGGCGTAGCCTCCTCTCCAGTACACCTGAATAGACCTTACCGGGAAGGCTGAGGAGTGTGATCCCACGATAGTTAGAACACACCCTCCGGTTCCCCTTCTTAAAGAGAGGAACCACCACCCCGGTCTGCCAATCCAGAGGTACCGCCCCCGATGTCCACGCGATGCTGCAGAGTCTTGTCAACCAAGACAGCCCCACAGCATCCAGAGCCTTAAGGAACTCCGGGCGGATCTCATCTACCCCCGGGGCCTTGCCACCGAGTAGCTTTTTAACTACCTCAGCAACCTCAGCCCCAGAAATAGGAGAGCCCACCACAGACTCCCCAGGCACTGCTTCCTCATAGGAAGACGTGTTGGTGGGATTGAGGAGGTCTTCGAAGTATTCCCTCCACCGATCCACAACATCCGCAGTCGAGGTCAGCAGAACACCATCCTCACCATACACGGTGTTGATAGTGCACTGCTTCCCCTTCCTGAGGCGGCGGATGGTGGACCAGAATTGCTTCGAAGCCGTCCGGAAGTCGTTTTCCATGGCCTCACCGAAGTCCTCCCATGTCCGAGTTTTTGCCTCTGCGACCGCTGAAGCCGCACACCGCTTGGCCTGTCGGTACTTGTCCGCTGCCTCAGGAGTCCTATGAGCCAAAAGAACCCGATAGGACTCCTTCTTCAGCTTGACGGCATCCCTCACCGCCGGTGTCCACCAACGGGTTCTAGGATTACCGCCACGACAAGCACCAACTACCTTGCAGCCACAGCTCCAATCAGCCGCCTCGACAATAGAGGCGCGGAACATGGTCCATTCGGACTCAATGTCCAGCACCTCCCTCCGGACATGTTCAAAGTTCTTCCGGAGGTGGGAATTGAAACTCTCTCTGACAGGAGACTCTGCCAGACGTTCCCAGCAAACCCTCACAATGCGTTTGGGCCTGCCAGGTCTGTCCGGCATCCTCCCCCACCATCGCAGCCAACTCACCACCAGGTGGTGATCGGTAGAAAGCTCCGCCCCTCTCTTCACCCGAGTGTCCAAAATATGAGGCCGCAAATCCGATGACACAACTACAAAGTCGATCATGGAACTGCGGCCTAGGGTGTCCTGGTGCCAAGTGCACATATGGACACCCTTATGTTTGAACATGGTGTTTGTTATTGACAATCTGTGACGAGCACAAAAGTCCAATAACAAAACACCACTCGGATTCAGATCCGGGCGGCCATTCTTCCCAATCACGCCTCTCCAGGTTTCACTGTCGCTGCCAACATGAGCATTGAAGTCTCCCAGTAGAACGAGGGAATCACCCGGGGGCGCACTCTCAAGTACTCCCTCGAGTGAATCCAAAAAGGGTGGGTACTCTGAGCTGCGGTTTGGCGCATAAGCGCAAACCACAGTCAGGACCCGTTCCCCCACCCGAAGGCGGAGGGAAGCTACCCTCTCGTCCACCGGGTTGAACTCCAATGTGCAGGCTCTGAGTTGGGGGGAAACAAGAATTGCCACCCCAGCCCGTCGCCTCTCACTGCCGGCAACGCCAGAGTGGAAGAGAGTCCAGCCCCTCTCGAGAGAACTGGTTCCAGAGCCCTTGCTGTGCGTCGAAGTGAGTCCGACTATATCTAGCCGGAACTTCTCCACCTCGCGCACTAGCTCAGGCTCCTTCCCCCCCAGCGAGGTGACGTTCCACGTCCCAAGAGCTAGCTTCTGTAGCCGAGGATCGGACCGCCAAGTGCCCTGCCTTCGGCTGCCGCCCAGCTCACATCGCACCCGACCTCTATGACCCCTGCTATGGGTGGTGAGCCCATTGGAGGGGGGACCCACGTTGCCTCTTCGGGCTGTGCCCGGCCGGGCCCCATGGGGGCAGGCCCGGCCACCAGGCGCTCGCCATCGTGCCCCACCTCCGGGCCTGGCTCCAGAGGGGGGCCCCGGTGACCCGCGTCCGGGCGAGGGAAATCTGGGTTCCTTGTCAGTGTTCCTCATAGAGATCTTCGACAACAACTCTGTTCACTCCCAAAATGTACGGTAATGTGCAAATGTGCAATCACAAACATAGTAAAATTCAAAATAGTGCAGAGCAATAGCAACATAATGTTGCTCGAACATTAATGTCACAACACACAAAATAAACATAACGCTCACTTTCTGAAGTTATTCTTCATTCATAAATCCCTCGAATTCTTCTCCTTCGGTGTCCGAATTAAAAAGTTGGGCGAATACGGGATCCAAAATGGCCGGCTCCGTCTCGTTCTGTGAATCCTGCCTTCCGGAAAGCTCGGACCACAGTTGTGACCGAAATATCCGCCCAGGCATTTACGATCCACTGGCAGATGTTGGCGTATGTCGTCCGGCGCTGTCTCCCTGTCTTAGTGAAGGTGTGTTCGCCTTCGGTCATCCATTGTTCCCACGCCGTTCGCAGTCGTGCTTTAAATGCCCTGTTGACACCAATATCGAGCGGTTGGAGTTCTTTGGTTAATCCACCCGGAATGACGGCGAGTGTTGTATTTGTGTGCTTCACTTGTTTTTTGACACCATCTGTGATGTAAGTTTATATTCTGCGTTATACGCGTGTCGCTTAGTAGGAGCCATTTTGTGGTCTTTACAGATGTAAACACACAAATGAAATGAAACGTAATATCCGCGCGCTTCTTCTTCTTCTACGGGGGCGGGTGCTTACCTTGGTGGTTGCTTACAGTAGAAGAAGAAGCGCTTCCTCTTCTATGGGGGCGGGTGCTTACCTTGGCGGTTGCTTACCATAGAAGAAGAAGCGCTTCCTCTTCTACGGGGAAAAAAGATGGCGGCTGTTTACCGTAGTTGCGAGACCGAAACTTTATGAAAATAAATATTTATATTAATCCATATATAAGGCGCACCGGGTTATAAGCCGCACTGTCAGCTTTTGTGAAAATTTGTGGTTTTTAGGTGCGGCTTATAGTGCGGAAAATACGGTATACTATAGGAAAGCAGGATGCTGGTGTGTTGCTGAATGTTTATTTACCCAGAAGGCTTAGTGCTTTAGACAGGAACAGGAAGTAGGTCTGAGATTTCTTAATTTTGTATTTTGAATAAATGTGCGAAATAATTCTAAAAAATAAACAAATAAATATATAAAAAATATATACATATATATATATATATATATATAATGTATGTATGTATGGGTATATATACAGGTAAAAGCCAGTAAATTAGAATATTTTGAAAAACTTGATTTATTTCAGTAATTGCATTCAAAAGGTGTAACTTGTACATTATATTTATTCATTGCACACAGACTGATGCATTCAAATGTTTATTTCATTTAATTTTGATGATTTGAAGTGGCAACAAATGAAAATCCAAAATTCCGTGTGTCACAAAATTAGAATATTACTTAAGGCTAATACAAAAAAGGGATTTTTAGAAATGTTGGCCAACTGAAAAGTATGAAAATGAAAAATATGAGCATGTACAATACTCAATACTTGGTTGGAGCTCCTTTTGCCTCAATTACTGCGTTAATGCGGCGTGGCATGGAGTCGATGAGTTTCTGGCACTGCTCAGGTGTTATGAGAGCCCAGGTTGCTCTGATAGTGGCCTTCAACTCTTCTGCGTTTTTGGGTCTGGCATTCTGCATCTTCCTTTTCACAATACCCCACAGATTTTCTATGGGGCTAAGGTCAGGGGAGTTGGCGGGCCAATTTAGAACAGAAATACCATGGTCCGTAAACCAGGCACGGGTAGATTTTGCGCTGTGTGCAGGCGCCAAGTCCTGTTGGAACTTGAAATCTCCATCTCCATAGAGCAGGTCAGCAGCAGGAAGCATGAAGTGCTCTAAAACTTGCTGGTAGACGGCTGCGTTGACCCTGGATCTCAGGAAACAGAGTGGACCGACACCAGCAGATGACATGGCACCCCAAACCATCACCCAACCATGCAAATTTTGCATTTCCTTTGGAAATCGAGGTCCCAGAGTCTGGAGGAAGACAGGAGAGGCACAGGATCCACGTTGCCTGAAGTCTAGTGTAAAGTTTCCACCATCAGTGATATATATGTATGTATGTGTATATATATATATATGTATATGTATATATATATGTATGTATATATATATATATATATATATATATATATATATATATATATATATATATATATATATATATATATATATATATATATATATATATGGGGCATTGTGTGTAGGATTTCGAGGACAAAATGTATGTATTCTATTTTGGAATAAGGCGGTAATATAATTAAATGTGGAAAAAGTGAAACGCTGTGAATATTTTCCGGATGCACTGCAGAGTAGAGTAATGTCTGTGGGTCGTCTGCAGCCATGCGTTTCGATAATTAAATGTCAGGTGCGCATCAGGATGGACAATGCAGAGACACGACGTCCTAGGAAACAGTCCAAGTTCTTTGCTGGAAGGCACTTTGGCGTCATTTGGGAGGAAATGCGTTGTGTGCATGGCAACACACACAAGACGCACTCTTGACCCGTTCGCCGTCCTTTGATGAGCTGCACTTGTCCGCTGTAGTCAAAAACCAAGTGCCCTGCATCCCAAATCTTCACGACCTCCCTCCCTCGCCGTGTTCATGTTGAAATGAGTATTCCGACTGCGTCCCGGCTGCAAACTTTACCATCTCCTCACCTCAGTCAAGTGTTCCCACGCGGCTCACCTCTGATGATCCGGCTGTTAGCACGGCGGTGGCTTACAGGAAATGAACAGAAGTAGCGGTGAAGCCGGAGGCCAACGCAGAAATCACTGCGGTCATCAACAATTATCAGGGAAGGATAGGAAGTCATTGATTTCGTTCCCAAGTTAGGGGCAAATATTTGCTGCAGATTGGATTTCAAAAGGCGTAAAACTGAGCCGCTCTAACCATTACATCCGTTAAGAAGGTGCACAAAAAGGACAAATAAAGAGTAGATGCTAATGCTCGCCTTGCGGCCCTGATTAAACTTTCCTACAGTAGATGTTTTGAAAGGATAACAACACATTGCAAATGATAACAATCAAAACAGACAAACTTTCCTTTTCAACTTTTGTACATTCACTTATTAAACAATCATTTAGTACTCAGTTTAATTATTTCTATCCAGTTCACTATGGCTGCTCTTAAAGGGGAACTACGTTAATGTTTGGAGTTTTGCTTATCATTCACAATCCTTATGTAAGACAAAAACACATTTGTTTTTCTTTTTTTATGCATTCCAAATCGTAAATAAAACGTTAGCAAAAGTCAGCTAACAGTGGAGCCAAAGGGAGTCGCTCTATCTATGAAGCGCTCTGAAAAACATCCAATATCCTCCATCAACATTTACATTACATTCAAAATTACATGTAATATTTTCTTATTTTGGTCATTTTACAAACCCCGTTTCCATATGAGTTGGGAAATTGTGTTAGATGTAAATATAAACGGAATACAATGATTTGCAAATCCTTTTCAACCCATATTCAATCGAATGCACTACAAACTCATAAACTTTATTATTTTTTTGCAAATAATAAATAACTTAGAATTTCATGACTGCACCACGTGCCAAAGTAGTTGGGAAAGGGTATGTTCACCACTGTGTTACATGGCCTTTCCTTTGGGAACTGAGGAGACACATTTTTTAAGATTCTCAGGTGGAATTCTTTCCCATTCTTGCTTGATGTACAGCTTAAGTTGTTCAACAGTCCGGGGGTCTCCGTTGTGGTATTTTAGGCTTCATAATGCGCCACACATTTTCAATGGGAGACAGGTCTGGACTACAGGCAGGCCAGTCTAGTACCCGCACTCTTTTACTATGAAGCCACGTTGATGTAACACGTGGCTTGGCATTGTCTTGCTGAAATAAGCAGGGGCGTCCATGGTAACGTTGCTTGGATGGCAGCATATGTTGCTCCAAAATCTGTATGTACCTTTCAGCATTAATGGCGCCTTCACAGATGTGTAAGTTACCCATGTCTTGGGCACTAATACACCCCCATACCATCACAGATGCTGGCTTTTCAACTTTGCGACTATAACAATCCGGATGGTTCTTTTCCTCTTTGGTCCAGAGGACACGACGTCCACAGTTTCCAAAAACAATTTGAAATGTGGACTCGTCAGACCACAGAACACTTTTCCACTTTGTATCAGTCCATTTTAGATGAGCTCAGGCCCAGCGAAGCTGACGGCGTTTCTGGGTGTTGTTGATAAACGGTTTTCGCCTTGCATAGGAGAGTTTTAACTTGCACTTACAGATGTAGCGACCAACAGTAGTTACTGACAGTGGGTTTCTGAAGTGTTCCTGAGCCCATGTGGTGCTATCCTTTACACACTGATGTCGCTTGTTGATGCAGTACAGCCTGAGGGATCGAAGGTCACGGGCTTAGCTGCTTACGTGCAGTGATTTCTCCAGATTCTCTGAACCCTTTGATGATATTACAGACCGTAGATGGTGAAATCCCTAAATTCCTTGCAATAGCTGGTTGAGAAAGGTTTTTCTTAAACTGTTCAACAATTTGCTCACGCATTTGTTGACAAAGTGGTGACCCTCGCCCCATCCTTGTTTGTGAATGACTGAGCATTTCATGGAATCTACTTTTATACCCAATCATGGAACCACCTGTTCTCAATTTGCCTGTTCACCTGTGGGATGTTCCAAATAAGTGTTTGATGAGCATTCCTCAACTTTATCAGTATTTATTGCCACCTTTCACAACTTCTTTGTCACGTGCTGCTGGCATCAAATTCTAAAGTTAATGATTATTTGCAAAAAAAAAAAAAGGTTTATCAGTTTGAACATCAAATATGTTGTCTTTGTAGCATATTCAACTGAATATGGGTTGAAAAGGATTTGCAAATCATTGTATTCCATTTACATTTACATCTAACACAATGTCCCAACTCATATGGAAACGGGGTTTGTAAGTATACGGCGGCTCATTAATTTCACAGACGCGTTATATTTTTAAGCCTGAATATAAGAAGGATGATCTACAAGTTTTACAAGATGTGTGGTTAAACATATCCAACTTTAGTGAAACATAAAGCATCAAGTAGCAGTATTGCTAAGTGCTGAACAAGAAATGCAAACATAATAAAACAATCACTTACTGTACACTGTCTGCTCTCACTGGGATGCAGACTGATGGGATGTTTATATCTTCTGTTAAGATGAAGAATTAATCATAATATACACAAAAGGTTTAAAAAAAAAATGCCACAAGCGATCGTCTTTTTGTGGCATTCTCACCATTTTTGAGTCTAATTTGACTGTCAAAGTTGACCAACTTCATTCTACTATTCAGCTGAAAGACATGATTTATGATTTTAAATTTATGATAAACTATCGCAAACTCAAAGCCGAAGCAGCAGATCACCGGCTCAAAAAGGCATGTAGCAGCATAAGCTAGTTAGCTTAGTTTGCATTACTATCCAGGTACGAGGCATGATTTATAATCTATAACTTTCACCAGCATCATGACTTCCTAGTTTACATGTATGTATGTATATATATATATATATATATATATATATATATATATATATATATATATATATATATGTATGTATGTATGTATGTATGTATGTATGTATATACAGCATATATTATTATTTATCTAGGGTAAGACAATTAAGAAAATGTTTTTATTTGCAATGCTGACTTAGCAAATAGACATTTACATTGCATCCAGAAAGTGTTCACAGAGCTTCACTTTTTACACATTTTGTTATGTTACAGCCCAAATCCAAACATGAATACATCCATTTTTTCCTCAAAATTCTACAGAAAATACCATAAACTGACAAGGTGAAACGTTTTTTTGTTTTTTGTTTTAAATGGCAAATGTATTAAGAATATAAAACTGAGTATTGAGCAAATGTTGTAAATACTTATGTACATGTGATTTAAAAAAAAAAAAAAATGTCATTCAGGGGTATTGTGTGTAGAATTGTGAGGGCAAAAATGTTTTTTTGTTTTTTTTCCATTTTGGAATAAGGCTGCAACATAAAATGTGGATATATATATATATATATATATATATATATATATATATATATATATATATATATATATATATATATATATATATATATATATATACCCCGAAGGGAATAAGCGGTAGAAAATGGATGGATATATATATATATGTATATATATATATATATATATATATATATATATATATATATATATGTGGATATATATATATATATATATGTGGATATATATATATATATATATATATATGTGGATATATATATATATATATATATATATGTGGATATATATATATATATATGTGGATATATATATATATATATTAGAGATGCGCGGATAGGCAATTATTTCATCCGCAACCGCATCAGAAAGTCGTCAACCATCCGCAATCCACCCGATCTAACATTTGATCAGAACCGCATCCACCCGCACCCGCCCGTTGTTATATATCTAATATAGACGATGCAAGGCATTAGTGAGGTTATAAAGCTTTTGCCTGTTAAAGAAAGGAGACTGATCCAATGCAGCACAGACATTCGCGTGCCACGCTGTCACGACCCAGACGCACACCAGTGCGCAATCATATGGGAACCGCGCTGAGCGCACCTCCAAGCGCGTCTCGCTGCCGGCGACGGCCGGGTATATGGGCCCGACGCTCCAGCGCCATCCATTTTCAGGGCTAGTTGATTCGGCAGGTGGGTTGTTACACACTCCTTAGCGGGTTCCAACTTCCATGGCCACCGTCCTAGCTGCTGTCTATATCAACCAGGGTGAGCCCCACCCCTTTCGTGAGCGCACTGCGCGTGGAGTGACCCCTGTTACGCGCCCCCGGCAACAGGGGTGGCGGGCAGGTAAGCTGCGCGGGCGGAGCGCGCGGAGTGACCCCTGTTACGAGCCCCCGGCCACGGGGGTGGCGGGCAGGTAAGTTGCTTACCTGCTGCGCGTGACGCCGGCCGCGGCGAAGGCGGACGAGGCGGGGTGTCGGTGCGGTGGCCGCTGAGCATATCTACAACTTGTCAACGACAAGGGACAATAAGGAAGCCTTCGGTGGTGTTCCTTCATATAATTATAAATATTATTATTTAGCTATAATAAATTAAAACAGTACAGGAAATTGGCAATGAAATCTGAGAACACTTTCATAAGATCATAAATTGATTCAATATTATTAAAAAGAAAAAAAAACTTCAAAACATTTGCAACTATTTATGCAACTTTCAAAAAAAAAAAAAGCTGCTGTGAATTCAAGTTGTAGGCCGAAACGATCACGAAAAAAGCTTTAGAAATCCTGGAGGAACTGGAAAGCTAAATAGCTCGGTAAAACACCGCCCCTAGTGTTTCGTCAGAGAATTGCTCATCACATTGTCAACCCAGACAAAATACTAAAAAAGGAAGATGTTTGAGATGATGGCTTTTGTGCAGAAGTATAATCCAGGATTTAAACAGAACTCAACTCCACAGTGTGTTGGGAGAACACATGTCGCCTGAGGTGATAAAATCCGGGATTATTTCCAAATCAAGGCCGGAGGGTCCCAAAAAGTGGCCAAAGATGATAGGGCATTTTGCACTCAAGTGTCAGGAAGTTAAAAAAAATGTATGTCTGGTCTTGGTCATTAGGTGAGTGCTACCTGATGGAGTGGTCGGACTGGAGCACCTGCGTCAGCATCTGCGCCAAGGAGGCTGGTGTGGACTTCGGTTCCGTTCAGGTTCGCTCGCGTGCCGTGTTGGCCCAGGAACCTGAGAACCTGCAGCTGTGTCCAGACCAGGCCTGGGAGTCTCAACCCTGCACAGGTACTGGACCATCTCACCTGGCCAGGTCAACGTCTGACTGACACTAACGTTAACACGATGAGCTAGTATTACATTTTTAGCGAGTTAACAAAGGCAGCAACTGAATCTGGACTTGTTGCTAGGCAGATTTCCCATTGTTGGGCCGCAAGCACCCCCTGGAGGGTGGCTAAAAAATAACTATTTCTCAAATGTGGTCAGTATGGGCCGCAGTGGTACTCAGTTGTAATACACTTTCCCACCACTTATGGCAGCAAGACAATATCAAACAGAAGAAATCTGCAGCTAAAGTCACAGAAGTTTCTTAAGCGCAAAAATTATGACTAAATTGGTGAAACTGTATTTTCATTTTCACTTACATATAATACAAATATTTATTATTACATTAGTTGGATTTTTTATTTTATTATTTAATTTTGTAATCAGTGTCAGGTTCAAACACCGATGACAAGAAGCAAGGAATTAAACAGAGACAGAATTCAATTTAGCTCAATTGAGGAGAAACGTGTAGACCTGTACCCTTGCACAGTGTCTCACCACGCTCTGACGAAAGATTGTACGCCTCCTCTTTTATTTGGACTTTCCCTGATTACATGGCAACAACTGTTTCTAAAGGAGGGGGGTCGTAAACAGCCATCGCCTTTGGTTACAAAACAGTTCAAAGAAAAGGTGCCTGGAGGGAGGTCAGGCCCTGCCTCCTCTCCGCTTTATAGATCTCGGGTAAAGACAAAATCTTCCTGTGGATTACAATACATCAAAGAAACCGACACCCTCATGTCGCTCCCCATCCTACACAGTGGAGTTTTACAAGCCGTTTGCTTGGTAGGATCAAAGACAGCTTTTGTCTTCTCACAGGGTGAGCTGAACTCAATGTAACACAAAGTTTTGTGATAACTTAGATACAATTATTCTGAAAATCAGTCTGAACTTGATGATAATCTCTGTGATTAACACATGCTTTTGTATCAATTGACAATGTTCATCCTGTTAAACAGTCAGTAGGATAGATATAATTATTGAATATGATGAAAATCAAGTTAAAGATTACAAATTCAGTGGTAATATGTGAGTGACTGTCTGTAGTGGAAAAGTTGGTGTCCAAAAGAATTCTGATTGGCTGTTTTAATTTAAATGATTTCTTCTTCCCCAGTTTTTACATACAAAATATATAATAAAGTCAATATTGTATACTAAAAAAAAGCAAAAACTACCTTTGGCTCTAATTTCCTTAGTTTGTAAACAAAACCAAAAAAAAAAGTATTGTGATATTAAAAAATATTGATCCAATCACTGTAGTATCGACCAAATACTGATAATGGGTATCATTGCTGTCGATATTTGTATCGACCCGCCGATCCCTGTTTACTTTAAAAACATTTTAGCTCGGAGGTCAGCCTTGCTTTTGTTTTTGTTTACAGTGTTTCATGTAGCATGTTTAGCTATTCCTTGTCCTTCAGTCCTCCAGTGATAATAATACTTTTAAGAACATTAGCCACTAGCATGCTTCATTGCGTTGTGAGGATGCCTTTGTTTGCTTATTACTGTCAAATTTGCATGTCATCAACATGCATCATCGCGACACAACTCTCTGTCAGCGTTCACAGTGAACCAGTACATTAAAATAGCCCGCACGCGCTACATTACGGCCTCCATTAAAACCAACAACCCTCCCAAGCAGAATCCATAAAAACCAACGACCTGGATCTGCACTATACTGTATAAACTTAACCAACACATTTTGTTTTCTTATGCAATTCTGTGGTGGCTGTCAATAAAAGTAGTAGAAGTAATACCATTATTATTTAAAAAGACGATGAAATAAGGTTGGAGTGATGAAGGCGATTTTTCAAGCCGCTGATGGAGAGGAGCGATAGCGAAAAACATCTTTTTATTCAATTGTTCATTTCCTGCAGCCTTCAGAGGCAAATCTTGATAGTCATCTCTGATAGAAAGTCATTAACAGGAATTAAAACACTGTGTAAGATCATTTATATTATTATATTATCACCGCAGCTGTGTCTTCACGCGGTCGGCCGTCATGGAGAGTTTGTTTTTTCCCCGCCCTCAGGAGGCGAGTGTTACGAGTACAAGTGGCTCAGCAGCGCTCGGCCTGACTCATCCCGCCCGCTGATCTGGTGTCAGCGCTCCGACGGACTCAACGTCACCGGTAAGAACATTACAGTCAATCTTGTCACGTTCAAGCAAATAAACACGCCAAGTGTTAAGTCGCTGCTTTAGAAGCTCACAGGAAACGCAAAGTTTGTGCTTATGGCAGCACTTTCTCAAGTAACAAGAAGCACATGCTCACTGGCCACAACATTAGGGACACCCCTTAGGACAGGGGTGTCAAACTCAAATACAGAGTGGGCCAAAATTTAAAACTGAACAAAGCCGCGGGCCAAGGTTGAACAAATTAACCTTTTAATAGGGACCCAAACAAGTTTTGCATTGAATATTGAACAAGCAAGGCTTATATAACTTTATAGTGACATGCAAAATCGAGTTTCAAATAATAATAATCCATCCATCCATTTTCTACCGCTTATTCCCTTTGGGGTCGCGGGGGGCGCTGGAGCCTATCTCAGCTACAATCGGGCGGAAGGCGGGGTACACCCTGGACAAGTCGCCACCTCATCGCAGGGCAAATATGGCATATCAAATACAATTTAAATAAAAATGTAATGCCTCTTTTGTATTTGCAGCCTTCTGAGGTAAATATCAACATTAACTTTTTCCACAGGCTAATAAATTAGAAAATAAATTAACAATGAATAAAACAACCATTCAGGACTTTAAACTGCTCAATTTGCAACACACTGATCTAATCTGATGTGCCCAAGCCAGATACCTGCCATCTTTTCTTGGATGCTAGTTCATTAATGTCGGGGCTCAGGCTTTGCTGTCGTCCAGCATTCTGTTTTTGTTTACTTTGCAGCCAGTTCAGTTTTAGTTTCGTTTTGCACAGCCATCCCTAAGCCTTTTATCAGCGGCACTCGCCTTTTTGTTTATTTTTGGTTTAAGCATTAGATACCTTTTTTACCTGCACACTGCCTCCCGCTGTCGTCTGCATATTGTGATCACGACAAACTATCGTCGTCATTACCGACATCTACAAAGCAATTAGCTACCTGCTGCTACCTACTGATATGGAAGAGTATTACACGGTTACCAGGGGTGTCCAATGTGCGGCCCAGGGGCCATTTGCGGCCCGCAGCTAATTGTTTACTGGCCCGCCACACATTCTGGAAATACTATTGCAAAAATAAAAATAAAACATTAAAAAAAAAGTGGAATGAGGTGAAATCTAACTAGAAAAAGTTGCAATGTTGACACAAAGCTGCCATGCAGGCTGTTTTTTTTTTCTCTTTTGTCTATCTTTATTTTTCTTTTTTTGCCATTGCTCAAAAAAACTAAACAAATCAATGTTATAATGAATTCTTGACCTATTCAAGGCTCCAATTACTTCAAATATTTCACTTTAAAATGTTTTATGATGGAAAATATTGCATATATTGTGTGGTTGCCATATAAATACATCAATGTTTTCTTTGACAAAATAGCATAAAATAAACAAAATAACAGTTCAAACGTAAAATGGACAGATGTATCTGAAGTTGATCCTGTAACTTAAGTGTTGAAAGTAAAAAAAAAAACTAATACAAATGTATCACTTTATGGATCCCAACAATATTTAGTGGGATTTCATTTATCTTTTCTCTGTGATTACTCAAAAATAATAATGAATTAAAATCAATGGTGTCCTTTATTATTGATATTTTAGGGCTCTAATTACTAAATACTGCATATTTCAGTTTTACTATGCAAAAAAAAAAAAAAGTGGTCTTTACTTTATATAGAGATTTACTGGAAGCGTTAAATAAAAAATAATAATAATTTGACTTATTTTTAACATTTTAATGACTGAGACCCTTTATGGCCCCTGGGAGCCCTAAAGTAAAAAAAAACAAAAAAAAAACATATTTTGTTTTGGTTTGAAAATTAAAAATATCAAAATGGCACCCGCATGCTTTAATGTTTCCGTGTGCGGCCCTCAGTGGAAAACGTTTGGACACCCCTGCTCTAGACCGGTGTTTTTCAACCTTTTTTGAGCCAAGGCACATTTTCTGCGTTGAAAAAATGCGGAGGCACACCACCAGCAGAAATCACAAAAAAACGAAACTCAGTTGACAGTAAAAAGTCGTTGTCACAATTGTTGGATATGACTTTAAACCATAACCAAGCATGCATCAATATAGCTCTTGTCTCAAAGTAAGTGTACTGTCACCACCTGTCACATCACCCCCTGACTTATTTGGACTTTGTTGCTGTTTTCCTGTGTGTAGTGTTTTAGTTCTTGTTTTGCGCTCCTATTTTGGGGGCCTTTTTCTCTTTTTTTGGTATTTTCCTGTAGCAGTTTCATGTCTTCCTTTGAGCGATATTTCCCGCATCTACTTTGTTTTAGCAATCAAGAATATTTCAGTTGTTTTGATCCTTCTTTGTGGGGACATTGTTGATTGTCATGTCAAGTTCGGATGTACATTGTGGACGCCGTCTTTGCTCCACAGTAAGTCTTTGCTGTCGTCCAGCATTCTGTTTTTTGTTTACTTTGTAGCCAGTTCTGTTTTAGTTTCGTTCTGCATAGCCTTCCCTAAGCTTCAATGCCTTTTCTTAGTGGCACTCACCTTTTGTTTATTTTTGGTTTAAGCATTAGACACCTTTTTACCTGCCCACTGCCTCCCGCTGTTTCCCACATCTACAAAGCAATTAGCTACCTGCTGCCACCTACTGATATGGAAGAGTATTACACGGTTACTCCGCCGAGCTCTAGACAGCACCGACACTCAACAACAACACATAATGTGCAGACTATAATTACTGGTTTGCAAAAAATATTTTAACCCAAATAGGTGAAATTAGATAATCTCCCACGGCACACCAGACTGTATCTCACGGCACACTAGTGTGCCGCGGCACAGTGGTTGAAAAACACTGCTCTAGACAGTACAGACACTCAACAACGGCACATTATTTGCGGATTATAATTACTGGTTTGCAAAACTATTTTTAACCCAGTTAGGTGAAATCACATAATCTCCCACGGCACACCAGACTGTATTTCACGGCACACTAGTGTGCCACGGCACAGTGGTTAAAAAACACTGCTCTAGGTCACGTGATTGCAACCCGCCTATTGGAATGTGTTTTTCTGACCTGCAGGGGGCTGCCCTCCCGTCACCCCCTTGGCGGACATCGGCGCCTGCGACCCGCCTTGTGTCCCGCCGACGTCCTTCTGCAGCGAGGTCAGTCCACAGGAAGTCGACTAAAATACTGTTCATAGACGATCAGCACTTGAATGGCACTCGCATGCAATTGTGGCTGAGTCCTGATCCTCTGCTGCCCCCTGCAGGCGGGAGTGTGTGTGTGCGAGGAAGGCTTCACAGAAGTGCTGTCCCCCAGTGGGCTGCTGGCCCAGTGTGCCCCCATCCCCGTCCTGGAGATCCCCACAGCGGGGGACAAGAAAGGGGACGTGAAGACCAGTCGTGCCATTAACCCCACGCTGCCCGCCACCACCAAGCCCGGACGCACGGGCCGGACCTGGTACCTGCAGCCCTACGGACCAGGTTAGGACCACAAGCAGAGTTTCAGCTTGGTTTCATCTGCCTTAAAAAGCACCGAGTGTCCACCATGTGGTTTTTTTGTTGTTGTTGCATCTTTTCTTTATTTGCTTTGAGAACTAATCCGCTTAAACGTGCTCAGTGCAGGCACTCGTTGTCCTGCTGTCATTTGAAAAAATTAGAACATTTTTGTAAGACTCCTGACTGCTTAAACTAGTATTTTATTCATCTACAACAAAAAGAATCTTGCCAAATCAAGTAAAAAGTGGACATAAATAGGGATGTCCGATAATGGCTTTTTGCCGATATTCCGATATTGTCCAACTCTTTAATTACCGATACCGATATCAACCGATATATACAGTCGTGGAATTAACACATTATTATGCCTAATTTGGACAACCAGGTATGGTGAAGATAAAGTACTTTAAAAAAAAATTCATAAAATAAAATAAGAGAAATAAATTAAAAACATTTTCTTGAATAAAAAAGAAAGTAAAACAATGTAAAAACAGTTACATAGAAACTAGTAATTAATGAAAACTAGTCAAACTAACTGTTAAAGGTTAGTACTATTAGTGGACCAATCATGTGTGCTTACGGACTGTATCCCTTGCAGACTGTATTGATATATATTGATATACAATGTAGGAAGCAGAATATTAATAACAGAAAGAAACAACTGCACTAATTGTATGTGTATCTTGTGTGTTTTATGTTGATTTAATAAAAATAAAAAAATAAAAATAAAAAAAACGATACTGATAATAAAAAAAACGATACCGATAATTTCCGATATTACATTTTAACGCATTTATCGGCCGTTAATATCGGCAGGCCGATATTATCGGACATCTCTAGACATAAATGAAGTGTACATTTCATCTGGCTGACATGCACAGTGCAGTCACGTGACCTTTGTTTCTTCCAAGACTTCTATAAAAAGTCTTGGTGAAGACGCTTTGACAAAGTCCAACATGTGCAGAGCTGGCGGCGTCTAATCCCTGGAGTGACACTAAGACACGGAGAGGAAAGTGCAACTTTAATCCTTGACAGCACCCTATTACCTCCACCAGGGAGTTTGCATTAGTGTGTGTTTGCACTTTTTGATTTGCACGCAACTTCCTGTTTGTCTTCAAAAGACGTTCATGCCAGATTTGAACCACTATTCCCACATTAATTATGTCTCATTTTTACATCCTGAGCCTTTATAATCAATAATATGTCAAAAACGTCGATCTGAATCATATTCGTTCATACAAAATTGACCTTCTGTGAGTTACAAGTTTTTGTGTCATGTCCAGTCTAATCCACGTCTGGTCCATGTTGCACACTTGGCAACAATGTAAATATAACATGTTACATCTTTTTAACAT
>NC_084551.2:46572500-46582500 GCF_033978685.3 Nerophis lumbriciformis
ATAATCATTTTGAATGACTGAGATAAACTTTTATGTCACGTGTCCAAGCTCCCTTTTTAAATCCAAGTATGTTTTTTTTTCTTCTTTTTTTTTCACAATCATGTTAGAACTTTATAATAAAATATTTGTTTTTAAATATATGTAAATGACCTCTTTTTCCTCCGCAGATGGCAAGTTGAAGATCTGGGTGTATGGCGTGGCTGCCGGAGCCTTCGTGCTGCTCATCTTCATCGTCTCCATGATTTATCTCGCTTGGTGAGTACTCATCATCATCGTCGTCATCATCGCCGCCTCCCTCCCCCTTCCAATCATCCCGCACCCTCGCCCGCCTCCTTTTTTTTTTTTTTTTTTTGCATCAAACGTTTTTGTCTTCCTTCACTCGTGCCCCCGCCTCCCTGCGCGCTGAGGGCAGCAGCTACTGTGCCAGGGTGCATCGCTCTCTTGCGGCCCAAGAGTGCGACGCCAACGGGACGGCGGTGTGGACGGGCCAGAACCCCCACGGGATGGTCTACACCTGTCCCGACTGCCAAGAGCTGGCCCAGAGCAGCAGCAGCAGCAGCAGCTAACCAGGAAGTGGAGGGTTCACAACAAGTCCCGCCTCCCCGCACCAAACACCTCCCAGCACGCCCCTCCATCTAAAGTGCCTGCAGCCTATGACCTCCCCACCCAGCCGGGGCGTCATGTGACTAACCTTAATATCAGGGTGAGACGATGGAGAAGGTGAGGACCCAAGTAGTGTAGACACAGTCAGATGGTAACAACTTAGAGCAGGCTTGGGCAATTATTTTGACTCGGGGGCCACATTTAGAGAAAAAACTGTGTCCGGGGGCCGGTATGTCTATTTTTAGGAACACTAATACAAAACCTCACAATAATGTCTGACTGAATGCTAAAAACGTTACGACAGACCGCCTTAAAAAACGTAATGGAATTTTACATGTTTCTATGAACGATAAAACACTGAATATTGACAAAATATGAATGTCACACCCCCTTTCGATCGACATATTTTACAATCAAGTGAAATGCAACAAACAGTAAAATATGAACGCGAAGGGTTCAAAATAAACCCACCTGCAATCTGATATATCTGATATTTGCTGAATTTCCCCCAGGGATCAATAAAGTACTTTCTATTCTATTCTATTCTATTCTATACATCACTAAGCTTTAGAACTTTGTTGTGAAAATCTCCTTCCGCGTCTGTGGAAACGCTTCCAACTGTGACGTAGATTACCATAGTAACTAATAATGCGCCACACTTTGAACCAAAACCAAACAAGAATGACAAACACATTTCGGGAGAACAGCTGCACCTTAACACAACATAAACACAACAGGACAAATACCCAGAATCCCATGCAGCCCTGACTCTTCCGGGCTACATTATACACCCCTGCTACCACCAAACCCCCCCTCTGTGCGTCGGTTGAGGTGGGCGGGGTTTGGTAGCGGGGGTGTATAATGTATCCTGGAAGAGTTAGGGCTGCATGGGATTCTGGGTATTTGTCCTGTTGTGTTTATGTTGTGTTACTGTGCAGATATTCTCTCGAAATGTGTTTGTCATTCTTGTTTGGTGTGGGTTCACAGTGTGGCGCATTATTAGTAAGAGTGTTATAGTTTTTTTTATACCGCCACCGTCAGTGTAACCTGTGTGGTTGTTGAGCAAGTATGCCTTGCTGTCACCTACGTGAGCAAGAGGAAGCCCCATACAACGTGTGGCTGATCAGGCACGCTGGTTGTAATGGGTGCTATATGCTGTACCATCAGGGCACGCATGACGCTGACAAGCGCCATTCACTTTAAACCCGCGTGCCGCACCAGCTTCAAATTCCATATAAAGGTGTGGGAAGTGTGTCTGAGACCCTTGGTTAATACATAGCACAAAGCAAAAAGAAAACTTTTTGTATGCAGTGTTATATCATTTAAAATTTCAAAAAGATTTTGCGGCTCCCATTGTTTTCTATAATTTGCGAAACTGGTCAAAATGGCTCTTTGACTGGTAAAGGTTGCCGACCCCTGGTATAGTTGAAGACTTACGGTCATTAGAAAACATCACTGCACATCATAATGGCAGCTACACTTTCCATCTTAAAGATCTAAAAAAATTTTTGGGGAATGTCCGGCCGGCCAGATTGAAAAGCTCAACGGGCCGCATGTGGCCCCCCGGGCCTTAATTTGCCCAGGTCTGACTTAGAGAAATATTCAGTCATTACAAGTATTGTCACATTTCATCAAGCTGCATGATAGCTCGTAGAATGCTGCTATGCTTCCCTCTTGTGGCCGAGTGATGACATTTCATCCATTTCATTCCCCTCCATCCATTTCTTTATTCCTTTTTTATTTTTTATTAGACTCAAACACAGCACTGTAGTAGTATAATTATTACAGTAATATATTTATCATATTTTAAACTTGCCTTTTGGGTTGTTAAACAATGAAATGGCAGATTTATCTCCAGCAGATGGCAGCATCATCACAGCTTGTCAAATCCTTGACGACCTCTTCATTAGGTACACCTGCACCATCTAATGACATCATTAACAGTACTGTGTGGTAAATCAGTACATTTATTACTGTAGTTTTTTTTAAGAAGTGTGCTATAATACCGCGATCTTGTGGCGTGTGCTGGTGTACCTAATGACCTAATGTCGTGTCCAGCGCGGTGGTGTAGTGTTGCGGGCGACTCGAGACGATAAATAATAACAATATTTTGCTCCTGTCGTCCTTCACTGACGCAGCAAAAAGCCAAAGAGACCTCAGAGACAGAGGCAGCAAAACAATCGCCTCAAACCTTTGACGCTGGCCTACGACGGGGACACGGACATGTAGTCGTGCCGAGGGGACGCATGGCTTCCTTCACCTATCACGGCGGGGACGTTTTTTGTTTGTTTGTTTTTTGTCTTTTTTTTGTTTTTTTCTTCTTGTGCAGCATGAAGGGACCCGTCCCGCAGGCGAGGAGAAGGAGAAAAATCCTCTTAGAGCACACGAGAACATCTCTCTTTTTTTTAAAGACATCCTTTTTTTTTTTACTGTGCAAGTCAGTCATGACCTTTGACCCCCCCGCACCCCCCGCATCATCTAGAAGGCTTTTCCAACACGAGAAGCAGGAGACAAAGACTTTTTCTGCTGAGTCGCTGGAGGCTTAGGATGCTGTGACGCTTCCTACGTTTGCCAAAAGTCACCGCGGGGAAAGAAGAGAAGGATGGGGAGGGAGGGATGGATGGATGGATGGATGGGCGGAGGGGCCGGGGGAAATCTCCATAAAGGGGTTTAGAATTCCTCCTCAATCCTCGCCTGGACTCCAAACTCCTGGCAGAAGAGGGACACTCTTTTTTTTTGGTTGCCGTCGCCATGGAAACTGGCCGCTCCACCCCGACTGTGTTTTACATGCACTATATTAGTGCTGCACACGGAGCAGGAGGACATCGTATGTACAGACTTCCTTTGCTTGTCGTCTGGTGCGAGCGTTTGTGGGGGGGGGGGGTTTGCTATCGAGTCCAGTGTTTTGGCTTTGGCGCCATCTGTTAGGCGGTTTACGTAACACAGCTCAGTCTGCCAGAGCATAAGAAGACGTGGCAGGGATGGGGGGTTGCCGATTCAGCGAGTTTTTCGGACCCTGCTGGATACGGTTTAAAGGGGAACTGCACTTTTTTGGGGGGGGAAATTGTGTCCGTCATTCACAATCCTTATGTGAGAAAAGAACACATGTTTTTCTTTTTTTTTTTTTACACTGCAAAAAATCAGTGTTCAAAAACAAGAAAAAAAAAATACACAAATGAGGGGTATTTTATTTGAACTAAGCACAATTTTCCGCCAATAGAACAAGAAAATTTGGCTTGTCAAGACTTTCCAAAACTAAAATGAACTAACCTCAATGAACCCAAAAATACCTTAAAATAAGTATATTTTCACTAATAACAACTGTATTTACTATATGAGTACGTATTTTCTATTGTTTCATTGAAAATAAAACAACATTCATTTGGCTGTCATCTGTTTTAATTATGAGACACAATTGTGTCAAAGTCATGATTTTTTTTAATTTTTTTTTTACATGCTTGAAATAAGAAATTATTACTTTAAAAAAGTAGTTTTATACTTGTGAGTGTTGATGACACAGCTTTGCAACAGTTGATATTCTAGTTTCAAGCATGTTTTACTCAATATAGGTCATCTTACTGAGATCATTTAGGACCAAAACACTTAAAACAAGTAAAACACTCTAACATATAAACTGCTTAGTGAGAAGAATTATCTTATCAGACAGAACATAAGCAAATATCACCCTTATTTGAGATATTTATTACATACTTGCCAACCTTGAGACCTCCGATTTCGGGAGGTGGGGGGGTGGGGGGCGTGGTCGGGTGTGGGACGGGGGCGTGGTTAAGAGGGGAGGAGTATATTGACAGCTAGAATTCGTCAAGTATTTCATACATATATATATATACATACATATACATATATATATATATATATATATATATATATATATATATATATATATATATATATATGTATATATATATATATATATATGTATATGTATATGTATATATGTATATATATATATATATATATATATATATATATATATATATATATATATACACATCCTGAAAATATGCAAACAAAACTGTGTTTAGATAATTGATACTTCAAACTTGCATAAATAAGTCTTAAGGAATATAACATGACTTGAATTCGTCAAGTATTTCATACATATACATATATACATACATATACATATATATATATATATATATGTATATGTATATGTATATATGTATATATATATATATATATACACATCCTGAAAATATGCAAACAAAACTGTGTTTAGATAATTGATACTTCAAACTTGCATAAATAAGTCTTAAGGAATATAACATGACTTGGCTTCTGA
Organism: Nerophis lumbriciformis; assembly: GCF_033978685.3. Lineage (NCBI taxonomy): Eukaryota > Metazoa > Chordata > Actinopteri > Syngnathiformes > Syngnathidae > Nerophis > Nerophis lumbriciformis. The sequence goes on from NC_084551.2 coordinate 46,577,410, forward strand.
GAGCTTCAAAATGTAATGAATAAAACAAGCAATTATTTTAATAATTAAATATGGTCATTTTAAATGAATTATTCTGATCATTTAAAATGTATTATTTCCAATGTGTTTATTTTAATGTATAATTCTATGGCTGGATGTAATAAGGAGTCAGAAAAAATACAAATAAAAATACAATTAATTTTGATGTTTTTAGCAAATTATAGTAAAAATTTATTTAGTTTTTTTTTTTTATATATAATAAATATATTTATTTTTAGGTAAGATAAACATAATACAATTTATCTCTAGTCTGGATGATTTAGTTCTTGTCACCCTGTTGTCCTCCCGTCATAAAAAAAAAAGGCTGTCCTCACTCAGGTCCGCATGGAGCTGGAGGGGGCGTGGCCTCCAGCTCCGGCTGAATATCGGGAGGTTTTCGGGAGAGGCGCCGAATTTCGGGAGTCTCCCGGAAAATTCGGGAGGGTTGGCAAGTATGATTTAATACGATACCATACCAACTTTATTTATAAAGCCCTTTAAAGGCCTACTGAAATGAATTGTTTTTATTTAAACGGGGATAGCAGATCCATTCTATGTGTCATACTTGATCATTTCGCGTTATTGCCATATTTTTGCTGAAAGGATTTAGTATATAACAACGACGATAAAGTTCGCAACTTTTGGTCGCTGATAAAAAAAAAGCCTTGCCTGTACCGTAAGTAGCGTGACGTCACAAGTTGAAAGTCTCCTCACATTTCCCCATTGTTTACACCAGCAGCGAGACCGATCGGGACCGAGAAAGCGACGATTACCCCATTAATTTGAGCCAGGATGAAAGATTTGTGGATGAGGAACATGAGAGTGAAGTATTAGAGTGCAGTGCAGGACACATCTTTTTTCGCTCTGACCGTAACTTAGGTACAAGGGCTCATTGGATTCCACACTCTCTCCTTTTCCTATTGTGGATCACGGATTTGTATTTTAAACCACCTCGGATACTATATCCTCTTGAAAATGAGAGTCGAGAACGCGAAATGGACATTCACAGTGACTTTTATCTCCACGACAATACATCGGCGAAGCACTTTAGCTACGGAGCTAACGTGATAGCATCGGGCTTAACTGCAGATAGAAACAAAAGAAATAAACCCGACTGGAAGGATAGACAGAAAATCAACAATGCTATTAAACCATGGACCTGTAACTACACGGTTAATGCTTTCCAGCCTGGCGAAGCTTAACAATGCTGTTGCTAACGACAGCATTGAATCTAACTTAGCTACGGACCTCGACAGAGCTATGATAAAAACATTAGCTCTCCACCTACGCCAACCCTCATTTGCTCATCAACACCGAAGCTCACCTGCGTTCCAGCGATCGACGGAGCGACGAAGGACTTCACCCGATCATCGATGCGGTCGGCGGCTAGCGTCGGATAGCGCGTCTGCTATCCAAGTCAAAGTCTTCCTGGTTGTGTTGCTGTAGCCAGACGCTAAAACACCGATCGCATCTACAGCTTTCTTCTTTGCAGTCTCCATTGTTCATTGAACAAATTGCAAAAGATTCACCAACACAGATGTCCAGAATACTGTGGAATTTTGCGATGAATACTGAGCTTTTTGTATTGGATACAATGGTGTCCCAATACTTCTGTTCCAACCATCGACGTCACGCGCATACGTCATCAGACCTAGACGTTTTCAACCGGAAGTTTCGCAGGAAATTTAAAATTGCACTTTATAAGTTAACCCGGCCGTATTGGCATGTGTTGCAATGTTAAGATTTCATCATTGATACTGTTGCGTTTTGGACCAGTTGTTCCTCCCAGGGAATTCAAGTCACAAGTCGCTCCCAAGCTCTTTACGACACTTAAAGCTGAGTAGAAAAACCACCAGAAACAGAATAGGTATTTTGTAATATATTTGCAAAGCTTTGCATATACTGTACATTCAGACCAGTCCAGCATAGAACATTCTATCGCGTCCCCAAGATGGTCTGCCCCCCCCGACCAAACCCTCTCCCCTCTTAAGTCGCAGGCAGTCATGTCTCTCTAGCCAAAACAACTGCCCATTATCGCTCTTTCTAACATTCCAAAGCTTCAAGGTTAACACACACAGTTTACTTGCAGACAAACAGAAAGAGAACAAATGGAAAACACAAGCTGTTTTCAAATATGACTATGAAATAAAAGAAGTAACACTTAAATTCGGATATATGTAAATATCTGCCTCCGACAATACATAAACTATCAGACTGCGTGGTCGGTAGTAGTGGGTTTCAGTAGGCCTTTAAAAACAACTACAGTTGAAGAACAAAGGGCTGTACACCACAAAGAAATAGAGGCAAAGGACAGACATAGAAATAACAGTCTTATTTATTTACTTATTACTTATTAATCTTACTTAGATTTCAGTTTTTGCAGTGTACGCATTGTAACTCGTAAATAAACGTTAGCAAAAGTCAGCTAATAATGAAGCCAATTGGAGACGCTCTATTTCGCCTATAGAGCGCTCTTAAGAAAAACAAAAACAAAACTCCATCAGTGTTTTATATACACACTGTCAGTATATGTGTAATGAAGTAACAGGCACATTCATAATAACATGGAATATTTACATATTTTGCTCATTTTGAGTATTTGGCGGAATATGTATTTCACAGACGCATCATAAAGTTCGCTATTTACTTCAACAGCAACAATACTAAGACTTTATAAGGGTCAACAAAACCTATATGTTTTTTTTTAGCCTGAATATAAGGAGGATGATCTACAAGTTTAAGAAGCTGAGTGCTAAACAGATCCAGTTTTAGTGAAACTCTAAGCATCATGTGCTAAACAAGAAATACACATTTCGAACATAATACAACACTCACTTACTGTACAATGTCTGCTCTCACTGGGACGCTGACTGATGGAATGTTTATATCTTCCCGTTTAGATGAAGAATTAATCACAGTCCTCATGAAGGGTTAAAAAAAAGTGCCACATTGAGCATCTTTCTGTGTCTTTCTCGCCATCACCGGGTCTAAGTGGAATGTCAAAGTTGACCAACTTCTCCGTTTTATGTCCACAACCTTCTACTATTCAGGTGGGAGGCATGATTTATAATCCAGAATTAACTTTCACCAACTCAGAGGCGGTGCAGCAGCTCGCCGGCTCAAAATGTCAATATAGCAGCATAAGCTAGTTAGCTCTCTGTGATCACGGCGCCGCTAAAAATAGTTTGCTAATACTTGGTTATTATTCAGGTCACGACATGTCAATGGAGTATAGTTAGCGCTTTTTGGATGGGCAGAATAACGAGCTAGGTATTGTGAATGATAGGTAAAATAAATAAATAAAATGTGCAGTTCCCTTTTAACGGTAAATGTATTAAAAAAAAATTGGTATGGAGCGTTCAGTACTGAGTTTAAAAAACAAGTGAAACAAGACAGGAAGTGTTTTTTGTGTGTCATTACTTTACTTAAACAAGCCGCTAATATATATATATATATATATATATATATATATATATATATATATATATATATATATATATGTATATGTGTGTGTGTATGTATTTATGTGTGTGTATATATATATATATATATATATATATATATATATGTATACATGTATATGTGTGTATGTATTTGTGTATATATATATATATCTATGTATATATACATATATATATATATATATATATATATATATATATATATATATACATGTGAGTATGTACAGTATACATATATGTATGTATATATGTATATGTGTATATATTTATGTGTGTGTATATATATGTATGTATATATATGTGTATATATGTATATATGTATGTATATATATGTGTATATATATATATGTATGTATGTATATATATATATATATATATGTGTATATATACAGTATATATGTGTATATGTAAATGTATATGTGTGTATATGTATATATTTATGTGTATATGTATTAGAGATGCGCAGTTTGCGGGCACAACCGCGGAGTCCGCAGATCGGGCGGATGAAATTTTAAAAAATTAGATTTTATCCGCGGGTCGGGTCGGGTTGGGTGGTTGAAATAAAAAAAAATTAGATTTTAAATAGATTCAGGCGGGTGGCAGTTAAACCAATTCGGAAATATATATACATAGTTAAATGTTGTTACCCACATACGAAAAACGAGCAGGCACCTGCTGCATATGCCACAACAGAAGAAAAAAAAGAAAAAGAGATGGACACTTTTACGGAGCGGAGAAGGGACGCCTCGCCGGGGTCCGGGACCGAGGCCCCTTCCCCCGAGAGGGCCCCACCGGGAGCCGTAGCTGAGGCGATCCGCGAGAAGGGCCCGACGCACGTCCAGGGTCACCACCGCGCCCACCGCACCAACACCCCGCCTCGTCCGCCTTCGCCGCGGCCGGCGTCACGCGCAGCAGGTAAGCAGCTTACCTGCCCGCCACCCCCGTGGCCGGGGGCTCGTAACAGGGGTCACTCCGCGCGCCCCGCCCGCGCAGCTTACCTGCCCGCCACCCCCATTGCCGGGGGCGCGTAACAGGGGTCACTCCGCGCGCAATGCGCTCACGAAAGGGGTGGGGCTCACCCTGGTTGATATAGACAGCAGCTGGACGGTGGCCATGGAAGTCGGAACCCGCTAAGGAGTGTGTAACAACCCACCTGCCGAATCAACTAGCCCTGAAAATGGATGGCGCTGGAGCGTCGGGCTCATACGCGGCCGTCGCCGGCAGCGAGACGCGCTTGGAGGTGCGCTCAGCACGGCTCCCATATGATTGCGCACTGGTGTGCGTCTGGGTCGTGACAGCGTGGCACGCGAATGTCTGCACTGCATTGGATCAGTCTCCTTTCTTTAACAGGCAAAAGCTTTATAACCTCACTAATGCCTTGCATCGTCTATATTAGATATATAACAACGGGCGGGTGCGGGCGGGTGCGGGCGGATGCGGTTCTGATCAAATGTTACATCGGGTGGATGGCGGATGGTTGACGACTTTCTGATGCGGTTGCGGATGAAATAATTGCCTATCCGCGCATCTCTAATATGTATATATATGTGTATGTATATATATATGTGTATATATACTGTATATATATATATATATGTGTGTGTGTGTGTGT
>NC_084551.2:46587500-46625000 GCF_033978685.3 Nerophis lumbriciformis
CTAAACATACAAACTTACCATAAAACAAACACTTACTGTAATATTTCCACTCTCGCTGGGATGCTGAATTACGAGACGCTCACATAATTCCGTTTAGATGAAGAATCAATCAAAATCCTCATGGAGGGTTAAGAAAAGTTACATTTGTCTACTAGCAGGTGAGAGATGCATGAATTATAATCTAGAATTTACTTTGAGCAAGTTTGTGTCAACAATAGCAGCATAAGCTAGCATTAGCTCACTGCCACCAATGCACTGCTAAAATAGTCTGTCTGCGTTAGCACTTATAATAACAATATCACTCATATTTGGTTAAGTTTCAGGCCACGACATGTAAATGGAGTATTTTTGGCGGTTTCTAGATGTTTTTAGAGAAAGTATAATCAGCGCAACAGAGGACTGTTTACTCAATTGTTAGCTATTTATTTCCGATTTTGAATGCTTAAAAAAGCTAATTATACAAGTTTTTGTCTTACATAAGGATTGTGGATGATAAACAGCACATCTCTTTCCAATGTTTGCGTATTTCCAGTATGACTGATCTGATAACATGGTCAGAGTGCAGAAGTGTTACGACACTGACGGAGAATCTACGATTTTCGCAGAATATTCAAAATGTCCAACTGAATTTGTGGCATTTTGTGATGTTTAGTGTATTTTCACATATTTTGTGGATTGTAAATACAATTGGATATGGTTTAATGGATACAATGAAACACAAATAAGCACATGAAGTCAACTTTTTTTTTTCACTCTGCTGCTACTTTAAATATATAAATTCAGTAAACATTGATTTATGAAATGGAAAAGTTCTTATGGTGAAGCAAATTTCTACCTAAGAAAGAATGTAAATATGAATATTTGGTTCCAGCCTCGACAAAAGTCCACATTTTAGTGAAGGTTTGTACACTTTGAACATAATTTAAAGTGTCATACAGTACTGTGTATCAAATTAACATAACAAGGGGTGATGGAGCAACTTTCTATTTATTATATAACAACAACAAGCTGCTGTCCTCTCTGTATTTGCTGCTCTGCCAGCACGTGCACACACACACACACACACACACGGAAGTCCCTTTGGTGCCCTCACAAACAATCAAAAATCCTTAACTTTAACAACCGTATTGCTACATTAATGAACATTTAAAGGGGAACATTATCACAATTTCAGAATGGTTAAAACCATTAAAAATCAGTTCCCAAGTTTTTTTCAAAATTTTACCCATCACGCAATATCCCTAAAAAAAGCTTCAAAGTGCCTGATTTTAACCATCGTTATATACACCCGTCCATTTTCCTGTGACGTCACATAGTGATGCCAACACAAACAAACATGGCGGAAAGAACAGCAAGCTATAGCGACATTAGCTCAGATTCAGACTCGGATTTCAGCGGTTTAAGCGATTCAACAGATTACGCATGTATTGAAACGGATGGTTGTAGTGTGGAGGCAGGTAGCGAAAACGAAATTGAAGAAGAAACTGAAGCTATTGAGCCATATCGGTTTGAACCGTATGCAAGCGAAACCGACGAAAACGACACGACGGCCAGTGACACGGGAGAAAGCGAGGACGAATTCGGCGATCGCCTTCTAACCAACGATTGGTATGTGTTTGTTTGGCATTAAAGGAAACTAACAACTATGAACTAGGTTTACAGCATATTAAATACATTTGGCAACAACATGTACTTTGAGAGTGCAGACAGCCCAATTTTCATCAATGAATATATTGTGTAGACATACCCTCATGTCAGCAGGCCAGGGAAGCTAGGGTCGATATTCTTCTCTTGATCATCTTCGGTGGCATAAGGGACGGTGTGAGCCAAGACATCCAGGGGATTTAGCTCGCTTGTCTGCGGGAACAAACTGCCGCCATTGCTTGCCGTGCTACCGAGGTCTTTTGTCCCTGAATAGCTCACACACTCCGGCAGATTCAATGGGGGTCTGGCGGCAGATTTCTTTGACTTTATCGTTGGAAATGCATCTGCTTTGAGTGTCGCAGGATATCCACACATTCTTGCCATCTCTGTCGTAGCATAGCTTTCGTCGGTAAAGTGTGCGGAACAAACGTCCAATTTCTTGCCACTTTCGCATCTTTGGGCCACTGGTGCAACTTGAATCCGTCCCTGTTCGTGTTGTTACACCCTCCGACAACACACCGACGAGGCATGATGTCTCCAAGGTACGGAAAACAGTCGAAAAAAACGGAAAATAACAGAGCTGATTTGACTCGGTGTTTGAGAAAATGGCGGATTGTTCCCGATGTGACGCGTCATCGCTCCGAAAGCGAATATTAGAAAGGTGTTTAATTCGCCAAAATGCATCCATTTAGAGTTCGGAAATCGGTTAAAAAAATATATGGTCTTTTTTCTGCAACATCAAGGTATATATTGACGCTTACATAGGTGTGGTGATAATGTTCCCCTTTAAAACAAGTAAAATCCACTTACATCAACATCAGCAAAGGAGGAACAGATAGAGGGCGAGAAGGGCGGGATTGGCAGGAGGGGCTGAACCAGAGGTAGTCTTTTCCTCTTTGTGGAATTAGTCTGCTCTGGCATGTTTTACCACAAACCGGTCTCATCACAGTCCAAACTTGTTGTGGTTCGAAACCTGCTTCATCGATTTCTACCATACTTGTGAGCGCCATTAATGTCTTCTTTTTAACTCCACGCTGGTCTGTTGTCTTTTTGGGACTCATATTGAGTTGGCGAAATGGACAAAACTTGTCAAAGGGCGAAAAAACACAGAAAAGGTGCACACGCTGAGAAGTGAGTAGTAGTGTACTGCCGTGGGCAACCGCGCCCTGCTTTTTGCCTGCAGGCGGGACACAAAATTAATTCATGAAGCATTCGCACACAGACATGGTTCGCACACGAAGCCACATTTAGTTCGATCTAAAAGTTTTCAAATGGAAAAGTTTGCAAATAGAGGGGTGCGTAAATCGAGGTTCCACTGTATATATTTGAACAACACAACAAAAAACACGAATATTTCTGAAAACGACGGAGAAAACATTGAATTCATCACACTAGTATTGAACCGTACCGATACTACCATGGTGTCGATATCGATCAATCCGCCCAGTTTTAGTGGCCCACATGTTTCTACTCCCAAACAAGTTTAAGTACAAACCCCGTTTCCATATGAGTTGGGAAATTGTATTAGATGTAAATATAAACGGAATACAATGATTTGCAAATCATTTTCAACCCATATTCAGTTGAATATGCTACAAAGACAACATATTTGATGTTCAAACTGATAAACTTTTTTTTTTTTTTTTTTGCAAATAATCATTAACTTTAGAATTTGATGCCAGCAACACGTGACAAAGACGTTGGGAAAGGTGGCATAAATACTGATAAAGTTGAGGAATGCTCATCAAACACTTATTTGGTACATCCCACAGGTGAACAGGCAAATTGGGAACAGGTGGGTGCCATGATTGGGTATAAAAGTAGATTCCATGAAATGCTCAGTCATTCACAAACAAGGATGGGGCGAGGGTCACCACTTTGTCAACAAATGCGTGAGCAAATTGCTGAACAGTTTAAGATAAACCTTTCTCAACCAGCTATTGCAAGGAATTTAGGGATTTCACCATCTACGGTCCGTAATATCATCAAAGGTTTCAGAGAATCTGGAGAAATCACTGCACGTAAGCAGCTAAGCCCGTGACCTTCGATCCCTCAGGCTGTACTGCATCAACAAGCGACATCAGTGTGTAAAGGATATCACCACATGGGCTCACATGGGCTCAGGAACACTTCAGAAACCCACTGTCAGTAACTACAGTTGGTCGCTACATCTGTAAGTGCAAGTTAAAACTCTCCTATGCAAGGCAAAAAACGTTTATCAACAACACCCAGAAACGCCGTCGGCTTCGCTGGGCCTGAGCTCATCTAAGATGGACTGATACAAAGTGGAAAAGTGTTCTGTGGTCTGACGAGTCCACATTTCAAATTGTTTTTGGAAACTGTGGACGTCGTGTCCTCCGGACCAAAGAGGAAAAGAACCATCCGGATTGTTATAGGCGCAAAGTTGAAAAGCCAGCATCTGTGATGATATGGGGGTGTATTGGTGCCCAAGACATGGGTAACTTACACATCTGTGAAGGCGCCATTAATGCTGAAAGGTACATACAGGTTTTGGAGCAACATATGTTGCCATCCAAGCAACGTTACCATGGACGCCCCTGCTTATTTCAGCAAGACAATGCCAAGCCACGTGTTACATCAACGTGGCTTCATAGTAAAAGAGTGCGGGTACTAGACTGGCCTGCCTGTAGTCCAGACCTGTCTCCCATTGAAAATGTGTGGCGCATTATGAAGCCTAAAATACCACAACGGAGACCCCCGGACTGTTGAACAACTTAAGCTGTACATCAAGCAAGAATGGGAAAGAATTCCACCTGAGAAGCTTCAAAAATGTGTCTCCTCACTTCCCAAACGTTTACTGAGTGTTGTTAAAAGGAAAGTCCATGTAACACAGTGGTGAACATGCCCTTTCATAACTACTTTGGCACGTGTTGCAGCCATGAAATTCTAAGTTAATTATTATTTGCAAAAAAAAAAAAAAAAGTTTATGAGTTTGAACATCAAATATGTTGTCTTTGTAGTGCATTCAATTGAATATGGGTTGAAAAGGATTTGCAAATCATTGTATTCCGTTTATATTTACATCTAACACAATTTCCCAACTCATATGGAAACAGGGTTTGTAAAAAAAATAATAATAATTGAAGTCATTCTCATTTTCTTCTGTCTTGTTCCCAGTTTTTTCTACTTGAAAGGGTCCAACTAACAAGCAGTCAGCACGTTATCGTTCATTCTCAGTCAAATTATTGTGCCACAGAAACGCAGGCTGATGTGGAACATGTTTACGCTGTTGGACATCTGAAGAAAAGCAACTTTTTTTAATTGTTTTTTTTTTTTCTTGTTGTTTCCGGAGGGGAGAAAAGATGAAAAGAAGAAGGTGTACATTTATTTTGTATGACACAGAAATTGTTTTGTTGGAACATTTCCAAGTGGGTGTAAGATATTATTTTTTCTGTCCTGATGCAAGTTCTGTGGTGGGGGAAAAAAAAAAACCCATAAATGAGCCAAATGAAGAAGAAGAAAAAAAAAAGAGAAAAGCTCGACTGTTTTTGTACAGGTTGTTTGTGTGTGCGGGACAAATACGCGACAATAAACGAGGACACGGTGAAAACACGTTGAAATTAGCAGTCATTGTTTATTCCGCAGCTTTTTGTTGGGTTACAGCCTTGTTCCTAAATGGATTCAAATCATTTTCTCCTATACATTTCTACACACAAACACTTAGAATTACAAAGTAACATTTTTATTTTATTTTTTTAATTTTGTTTGCGGATTTAAGCATTTAACCTTTTTGTATTTTTTTAATATATATTTTTTGTTTTTGTTTTTATGTATTATATATGTACAAACAAATACAACACTTCCTTTTTGCAATTTTATATTATCTGTGTAGAATTTTGAGGTAAAAAAATAATATTTTAATCCAATTTTAAAAATGGAAAAATGTGAAAGAATGATTGTATTGCTTATTTAGAAACAATAATGTGTGTGTAAATGTGTGTGTGTGTGTGTATATATATATATATATATACACACATAACTGTGTGTGTACCGTATTTTTTGGACTATAAGTCGCAGTTTTTTTCATAGTTTGGCCGGGGGTGCGACTTATACTCAGGCGCGACTTATACTCGGGAGCGACTTATGTGTGAAATTATTAATGCATTACAGTCAAATATCAAATAATATTATTTATCTCATTCACGTAAGAGACTAGACGTATAAGATTTCATGAGATTTAGCGATTAGGAGTGACAGATTGTTTGGTAAATGTATAGCATGTTCTATATGTTATTGTTATTTGAATGACTCTTACCATAATATGTTACGTTAACATACCAGGCACGTTCACAGTTGGTTATTTATGCGTCATATAATGTACACTTATTGAGCCTGTTGTTCACTATTCTTTATTTATTTTAAATTGCCTTTCAAATGTCTATTCTTGGTGTTGGCTTTTATCAAATACATTTTCCTCAAAAATGCGACTTATACTCCAGTGCCACTTATATACAGTATGTTTTTTTCCTTCTTTATTATGCATTTTCGACCGGTGCGACTTATACTCCGGAGCGACTTATACTCCGAAAAATATGGTATATATATATATATATATATATATATATATATATACACATAGTTGTAATTTTCTTTAAATACTTTGTCATTCTAAGTATTTTGTGAATACCAACGAGTGGGAAATTATTTAAATCATTTTCTATAACCGCTTTAAAGGGTCCGGTGTGTAGTTTTTCCTGAAGCCAATGCTAAGCTAACAGAGGTTTTGCCGTTTCATGCATTTTAAAAGGAGGCCCGTTTTTCATGTTAATGTTATGTTGCTATGCTATTTTCAGTGTGATTTTAAGTGTCATTGATTATTTGGGAGCGGCAAACTTAACAAAGTGCAGTTTTATATCTAGCCAAGAGCTATCTTTAACAGAGATGCTATCGTGCTGCATTCAAGTGCAACGTGCTGCCATTTAGAAGATTGATTTCGACCTTTTCGCCTTATCTTTGTACTTACTGGAGGGTTTTTTTTTTCTTCTTTGTCTTTTTTTTTTTATGGATGGAATGTTTTTTAGGGTTAGTCTGCCAAGCTGAAAGACAGACAGTGTGATGAATGACAGCTTTATGTTTAAATTGACTATTGTTTTGTATTCCCGTGCCTTATTTTGAGTTTGGACATTTGTATTTTTTTTAATTTTTAAAATAATAAATTCAAAGCTTCGGCAATTAAATGTTAATACGAAATCATCGGCTTGTAATTGTTGCGTTTATGAAGCATTTTTTGATTGCTGAAAAATGTAAGGGGGTCTAATGTTTGAGTCTTGGCGGAGGTCTCTTGTTACATTTGAATGCAATTCTTGTTAAACGTGTTTGTTTCCAAGTAGGCACAGTTGCACTGAGGCGCCACTAGGGGGCATCCTGAGGACACAACAGGACAAGTTTCTTCTCCAAAGTCCTTCATAACCCCCCCTCCATCCCTGAGTGTGGGTATAAAGCATCCCTCCGCTGCCTCTCTGATGTACAAACAGCAGCTCAGCCTCCCAACTCCGCATCCTTCTCCCCGAGAACACCTCGTCCGTCTCCCACCTCGGGACCACCCCTTCACCCTCCCGCCCCCACCCCTCGCCACTTGATTCCCCCAATCAAGTTGGGCCGGCGGGGAGGCTTTTCCAGCGCCGTCGGAGAGAGGAGCGGCGCCCGGGCGACGCGCTGGCAGGTCCGACATGACGAGCACGTGGTGCTGCGCTCTGCTGCTGTCCGTCGTCCCTCTGGTGAGTGACATTACGCTCATGTTGGGGGTCACCTGCGCCCCTTGTTGTCGCCACTTCTGCCAGGCTGCCATTCACGAAAAGAAACTTTAAAAAAAAAAAAAAAAAAGTGCTGTTTTCGTGTTTGCTTTTATTACGTTATTTGCAACTGATGACAAATTAGTCAGTTATCTAATGTATGTTTCATATTTGATACAGTAGGTGACACTTCCGACCTGATTATACCCGATAAGTCCGAAAGAGATGATGCAGTACTATCTGCTCACAGGTGGTTGTTTGAGCCCACTCCTTAATTGCTTCAGGTAAACGCAGGATTCTCACAGGAATGAGCCTTACCCGCTGTACTAGCATTGGTGCTCTGATGGCGGTGAAGTCATGTCAGTTACGCTGCTGCAGCAGGAAAAAAAAAGAAAAGAAGAAGCTTTAAAAGTCGCCGTTTTGACGCTTTAGTGACAAACCAATGGCTTTAATCCTGCCCACCCCACACCCCTCCTCCTCCTCCTCCTCCTCCTCCTCCTCCTCCTCCTCCTCCTCCTCCTCCTCCTTGGCTGATGAACGTGTCAACAAAGCAATCGTGGAAGAACAGCGGCAGCCGTAATCCGCGCTAACTTGCGTCGGCCTTTAAAAAAAAAAAAAAAAAAGCTCCCGCGGCGTTATCAGTGTTTAATTTGCATAGTGATGGAAAGAAGTCAATTACTATTAATTATTCTCTACAACTTCATTCCCATTATCCAATTGAATTTGCCATCTTGAAAAGCATAAACTCAATTTCACAGCTGGCTAAGCTCGCTAATCATCCCCCCCCCCTCCCCCTCACAACACCCCCCCCCCCCTCCCCCCCGACGCTACACGCCGCATTCAAGGAACACTTCTTTGCTTGTAACGTCTGCTACGTTACATGTCAGACTCCTAGCAAACCTCATCTGCCGCTTTAACGGGACGCTCCAATTGTTCGCTTGATCCTAAGCCGCCGCCGCCCGCAGCTCCTTCAGCGGCTCGTCGGAGCCACGGGAACCTCGCAAACTTACTTCGGCCGTCTTTGAAGCGAGCGGCGTGTGAAAATATATCATTATGCCTTTTCCTCCTCTGGCTAGCGGGGGGCGAGTTTTCTTCTTCTTCAAACCGTCCTCTCACATATCACCGGTGTTTATCCTCTCACAGGTCACGCCGGTAATTGTGCCCTCAACTCCTCCACAGATAGCAAGCGTGGACACACTCTGTGATTTGTCATCATCCCTCACAGCCTCGGGTCGCACTTTGATACCGCGGCCAGACCCAAACACCTCAGACCGTGATGGAAGACACCGAAACCTCAGCCAGAGTCCACTAAGTGCTCGTGTTAAAGACTTAGCAAGGACTACAATATACCTTCTAAATCAGGTGCGGCCTGCGGGCCTTTTAGGGACAAACAACAACAACGTCCAGACACACCAATGATGCAATGTCATAAACGCCATAAAACACGTCTAACAGGAAAATGCGGCAAATGCCAAAAACACACACAAACCCCAAAAACAACATTCGAGGAATGTTGCAAATTTACAGAACAAAACAGAAGCGAACCAGATTATCAGAAAGTTAGCTAAGATACCATGAAGTTGGCTGGGCAACTAGGAAGTTAGTCAGGATACCAGGAAATTGGCTAGGCTACCAGGAAGTTGGATAGGCTACTAGGAATTTAGCTAGGATACAATGAAGTTTTTCAGGATACCAAGAAGTTAGCAAGACTACCAGGAAGTTGACTAGGCTACTAGGAAGTTAGTCAGGATACCAGGAATTTTGCTAGGCTACTAGGATGTTAGTCAAATACCAATAAGTTAGCTAGGATACCAGGAAGTTGACTTGGCTACTAGGAAGTTAGTCAGGATACCAGGAATTTCGCTAGGCTACTAGGATGTTAGTCAGATACCAATAAGTTAACTAGGATACCAGGAAGTTGGCTAGGCTACTAGGAAGTTAGTCGGGATACCAGGAGGTTAGCTAGGATACCAGGAAGTTGGCTAGGCTACTAGGAAGTTAGTCAGGTTACCAGGAAATCGGCGAGGCTACTAGGAATTTAGTAGAAATACCAGGAAGTTGGCTACGCTACTAGGAAGTTAGCTAGGATACCAGGAAGTTGGCGAGGCTACTAGGAAGTTAGTCAGGATACCAGGAATTTGGCTAGGCTGTTAGGAATTTAGCTAGGATACAATGAAGTTTTTCAGGATACCAAGAAGTTTACAAGACTACGAGGAAGTTGACTAGGCTACTAGGAAGTTAGTCAGAATACCAGGAATTTGGCTAGGCTGTTAGGAATTTAGCTAGGATACAATGAAGTTAGTCAGGATACCAGGAAGTTAGCTAAGATACCAGGAAGTTGGCTAGGCTGCTAGGACGTTAGTCAGGATACCAAAAAGTTAACTCGGATACCAGGAAGTTGGCTAGGCTACTTGAAAGTTTGTCAGAATACCAGGAAGTTAGCTAAGATATCAGGAAGTTGGCTACGCTACTAGGAAGTTAGTCAGAATACCAGGAAATTGGCTAGGCTACTAGGAGTTTAGTCAGAATACCAGGAAGTTGGCTACTCTACTAGGAAGTTAGCTAGGATACCAAAAAGTTGGCTAGGCTACTAGGAAGTTAGTCAGGATACCAGGAAATTGACTAGGTTACTAGGAATTTAGTCAGAATACCAAGAAGTTGGCTATGCTACTTGGAAGTTAGTCAGGATACCAGGAAGTTGGCCGGGCTACTAGGACGTTAGTCAGGATACCAGGAGGTTAGCTACGATACCAGTAAGTTGGCTAGGCTACTAGAAAGTTAGTCAGGATACCAGGAAGTTAGTCAGAATACCAGGAAGTTGGCTAGTCTACTATGAAAGTTAGTCAGAATACCAGGAAGTTAGCTAAGATACCAGGAAGTTGGTCAGGCTACTAAGAAGTTAGTCAAGGATACCAGGAAGTTGACTAGGCTACTAAGACGTTAGTCGGGATACCAGGAAGTTAGCTAGGATACCAGGAAGTTGGCTAGGCTACTAGGACGTTAGAATACCAGGAGGTTAGCTAGGATACCAGAAAGTTGGTTAGGCTACTAGGAAGTTAATCAGGATATCAGGAAGTTGGCTAAGATACCAGGAAGTTGGCTCCACTCCTCCACAGATAGCAAGCGTGGACACACTCTGTGATTTGTCATCATCCCTCACAGCCTCGGGTCGCACTTTGATACCGCGGCCAGACCCAAACACCTCAGACCGTGATGGAAGACACCAAAACCTCAGCCAGAGTCCACTAAGTGCTCGTGTTAAAGACTTAGCAAGTACTACAATATACCTTCTAAATCAGGTGCGGCCTGCGGGCCTTTTAGGGACAAACAACAACAACAACGTCCAGACACACCAATGATGCAATGTCATAAACGCCATAAAACACGTCTAACAGGAAAATGCTGCAAATGCTAAAAACACACACAAACCCAAAAAACAACATTCGAGGAATGTTGCAAATTTACAGAACAAAACAGAAGCAAACCAGATTATCAGAAAGTTAGCAAAGATACCATGAAGTTGGCTGGGCTACTAGGAAGTTAGTCAGGATACCAGGAAATTGGCTAGGCTACCAGGAAATTGGATAGGCTACTAGGAATTTAGCTAGGATACAATGAAGTTTTTCAGGATACCAATAAGTTAGCAAGACTACCAGGAAGTTAACCAGGCTACTAGGAAGTTAGTCAGGATACCAGGAATTTCGCTAGGCTACTATGATGTTAGTCAGATACCAATAAGTTAGCTAGGATACCAGGAAGTTGGCTAGGCTACTAGGAAGTTAGTCAGGATACCAGGAAATTGGCTAGGTTACTAGGAATTAAGTCAGAATACCAGGAAGTTGGCTATGCTACTTGGAAGTTAGTCAGGATACCAGGAAGTTGGCCGGGCTACTAGGAAGTTAGTCAAGATACCAGGAAGTGAGCTACGATACCGGGAAGTTGGCTAGGCTACTAGGAAGTTAGTCAGGATACCAGGAGGTTAGCAAGGATACCAGGAAGTTGGCTAGGCTACTAGGAAGTTAGTCAGGTTACCAGGAAATTGGCGAGGCTACTAGGAATTTAGTAGGAATACCGGGAAGTTGGCTACGCTACTAGGAAGTTAGCTAAGATACCAGGAAGTTGGCTAGGCTACTAGGAAGTTAGTCAGGATACCAGGAATTTGGCTAGGCTGTTAGGAATTTAGCTAGGATACATTGAAGTTTGTCAGGATACCAGGAAGTTAGCTACGATACCAGGAAGTTGGCTAGTATACTAGGAATTTAGTCAGAATACCAGGAAGTTGGCTACGCTACTAGGAAGTTAGCTTGGATACCAGGAAGTTGGCTAAGCCACTAGGAAGTTAGTTAGGATACCAGGAAGTTGGCTCGGCCACTAGGAAGTTATTCAGGATACCAGGAAGTTGGCTAGGCTACTAGGAAGTTAGTCAGAATACCAGGAAGTTGGCTAGGCTACTAGAAAGTTATTCAGGATACCAGGAAGTTAGCCGGGCTACTAGGAAGTTAGTCAAGATACCAGGAAGTTAGCTACGATACCAAGAAGTTGGCTACGCTACTCGGAAGTAAGTAATACCAGGAGGTTAGTCAGAATACCAGGAAGTTAGCTAAGATACCAGGAAGTTGGTCGGGCTACTAAAAAGTTAGTCAAGGATACCAGGAAGTTGGCTAGGCTACTAGGACGTTAGTCGGGATACCAGGAAGTTAGCTAGGGGACGGCGTGGCGAAGTTGGTAGAGTGGCCGTGCCAGCAATCGGAGGGTTGCTGGCACTGGGGTTCAATCCCCACCTTCTACCATCCTAGTCACGTCCGTTGTGTCCTTGGGCAAGACACTTCACCCCTTTCTCCTGATGGCTGCTGGTTAGCGCCTTGCATGGCAGCTCCCTCCATCAGTGTGTGAATGTGTGTGTGAATGGGTGAATGTGGAAATACTGTCAAAGCGCTTTGAGTACCTTGAAGGTAGAAAAGCGCTATACAAGTATAACCCATTTATCATTTATTTATACCAGGAAGTTGGCTCCACTCCTCCACAGATAGCAAGCGTGGACACACTCTGTGATTTGTCATCATCTCTCACAGCCTCTGGTCGCACTTTGATACCACGGCCAGACCCAAACACCTCAGACCGTGATGGAAGACACCAAAACCTCAGCCAGAGTCCACTAAGTGCTCGTGTTAAAGACTTAGCAAGGACTACAATATACCTTCTAAATCAGGTGCGGCCTGCGGGCCTTTTAGGGACAAACAACAACAACAACAACGTCCAGACACACCAATGATGCAATGTCATAAACGCCATAAAACACGTCTAACAGGAAAATGCTGCAAATGCCAAAAACACACACAAACCCCAAAAACAACATTCGAGGAATGTTGCAAATTTACAGAACAAAACAGAAGCTAACCAGATTATCAGGAAGTTAGCAAAGATACCATGAAGTTGGCTGGGCTACTAGGAAGTTAGTCAGGATACCAGGAAGTTGGATAGGCTACTAGGAATTTAGCTAGGATACAATTAAGTTTTTCAGGATACCAATAAGTTAGCAAGACTACCAGGAAGTTGACCAGGCTACTAGGAAGTTAGTCAGGATATCAAGCATTTGGCTAGGCTACTATGATGTTAGTCAGATACCAGGAATTTGGCTAGGCTGTTAGGAATTTAGCTAGGATACAATGAAGTTTTTCAGGATACCAGGAAGTTAGCTAGGATACCCGGAAGTTGACTAGTCAACTAGGAAGTTAGTCAGGATACCAGGAAATTGGCTAGGCTACTAGGAGTTTAGTCAGAATATCAGGAAGTTGGTTACTCTACTAGGAAGTTAGCTAGGATACCAGAAAGTTGGCTAGGCTACTAGGAAGTTAGTCAGGATACCAGGAAATTGGCTAGGTTACTAAGAATTAAGTCAGAATACCAGGAAGTTGGCTATGCTACTTGGAAGTTAGTCAGGATACCAGGAAGTTGGCCGGGCTACTAGGAAGTTAGTCAAGATACCAGGAAGTGAGCTACGATACCAGGAAGTTGGCTAGGCTACTAGGAAGTTAGTCAGGATACCAGGAAGTTAGCTACGATACCAGGAAGTTGGCTAGGCTACTAGGAAGTTAGTCAGAATACCAGGAAGTTGGCTAGGCTACTATGAAAGTTAGTCAGAATACCAGGAAGTTAGCTAAGATACCAGGAAGTTGGTCAGGCTACTAAGAAGTTAGTAAAGGATACCAGGAAGTTGACTAGGCTACTAGGACGTTAGTCGGGATACCAGGAGGTTAGCTAGAATACCAGAAAGTTGGTTAGGCTACTAGGAAGTTGGCTAAGGTACCAGGAAGTTGGCTCCACTCCTCCACAGATAGCAAGCGTGGACACACTCTGTGATTTGTCATCATCCCTCACAGCCTCGGGTCGCACTTTAATACCGCGACCAGACCCAAACACCTCAGACCGTGATGGAAGACACAAAAACCTCAGCCAGAGTCCACTAAGTGCTTGTGTTATACTTAGCAAGTACTACAGTATACCTTCTAAATCAGGTGCGGCCTGCGGGCCTTTTAGGGACAAACAACAACAACGTCCAGACACACCAATGATGCAATGTCATAAACGCCATAAAACACGTCTAACAGGAAAATGCTGCAAATGCTAAAAACACACACAAACACCAAAAACAACATTCGAGGAATGTTGCAAATTTACAGAACAAAACAGAAGCTAACCAGATTATCAGGAAGTTAGCCAGGATACCAGGGAGTTGGCTGGGCTACTAGGAAGTTAGTCAGGATACCAGGAAGTTGGCTAGGCTACCAGGAAGTTGGATAGGCTACTAGGAATTTAGCTAGGATACAATGAAGTTTTTCAGGATACCAAGAAGTTAGCAAGACTACCCGGAAGTTGACTAGGCTACTAGGAAGTTAGTCAGGATACCAGAAATTTTGCTAGACTACTAGGATGTTAGTCAGATACCAAGAAGTTAGCTAGGATACCAGGAAGTTGACTAGGATACTAGGAAGTTAGTCAGGATACCAGGAATTTCGCTAGGCTACTAGGATGTTAGTCAGATACCAAGAAGTTAGCTAGGATACCAGGAAGTTGGCTAGGCTACTAGGAAGTTAGTCAGGATACCAGGAAATTGGCGAGGCTACTAGGAATTTATTAGGAATACCAGGAAGTTGGCTACGCTACTAGGGAGTTAGCTAGGATACCAGGAAGTTGGCTAGGCTACTAGGAAGTTAGTCAGGATACCAGGAATTTGGCTAGGCTGTTAGGAATTTAGCTAGGATACAATGAAGTTTGTCAGGATACCAGGAAGTTAGCTACGATACCAGGAAGTTGGCTAGTATACTAGGAAGTTAGTCAGGATACCAGGAAATTGGATAGGCTACTAGGAATTTAGTCAGAATACCAGGAAGTTGGCTACGCTACTTGGAAGTTAGGTTGGATACCAGGAAGTTGGCTAAGCCACTAAGAAGTTAGTTAGGATACCAGGAAGTTGGCTCGGCCACTAGGAAGTTATTCAGGATACCAGGAAGTTGGCTCGGCCACTAGGAAGTTATTCAGGATACCAGGAAGTTGGCTAGGCTACTAAGAAGTTAGTCAGAATACCAGGAAGTTGGCTAGGCTACTAGAAAGTTATTCAGGATACCAGGAAGTTAGCCGGGCTACTAGGAAGTTAGTCAACATACCAGGAAGTTAGCTACGATACCAAGAAGTTGGCTACGCTACTCGGAAGTTAGTCAGGATACCAGGAAGTTAGTCAGAATACCAGGAAGTTAGCTAAGATACCAGGAAGTTGGTCGGGCTACTAAGAAGTTAGTCAAGGATACCAGGAAGTTGGCTAAGCCACTAGGACGTTAGTCGGGATACCAGGAAGTTAGCTAGGGGACGGCGTGGCGAAGTTGGTAGAGTGGCCGTGCCAGCAATCGGAGGGTTGCTGGCACTGGGGTTCAATCCCCACCTTCTACCATCCTAGTCACGTCTGTTGTGTCCTTGGGCAAGACACTTCACCCCTTTCTCCTGATGGCTGCTGGTTAGCGCCTTGCATGGCAGCTCCCTCCATCAGTGTGTGAATGTGTGTGTGAATGGGTGAATGTGGAAATACTGTCAAAAGCGCTTTGAGTACCTCGAAGGTAGAAAAGCGCTAAACAAGTATAACCCATTTATCATTTATTGCCAGGAAGTTGGCTAGGCTACTAGGAAGTTAGAATACCAGGAGGTTAGCTAGGATACCAGGAAGTTGGCGAGGCTACTATGAAAATTAGTCAGAATACCAGGAAGTTAGCTAAGATACCAGGAAGTTGGCTAAGATACCAGGAAGTTGGCTCAGCTCCTCGGAAGTTAGTCATGATACCAGGAAGTTGGCTAGGCTCCTAGAACATTAGTCATGATACCAGGAAGTTAGCTAGGACACCAGGACGTTAGCCATGCTACTAGGAAGGTAGTTAGGATACTAAGAAGTTAACTAGGATACCAGGAAGTCGACAATGCCACCAGGAAGTTAGCTATAATATCAGGAAGTTAGCCAGAATACTCGGAAGGTAGTTAAGACACCAATAAGTTAGCTCGGCTACTAGGAAGTTAGTTTGGATACCAGGAAGTTACTTAGGATACGAGGAAGTTATCTAGGTACTTGGAAGTTGGCCAGGACACCAGGAAGTAAGTTAGGAAGTTGAATCTTAGCTATGCTACTGTGAAGGTAGTTAGGATACCACAAGGTTAGTTAGGCTACTAGGAAGTTATGTAGGCTACAAAGAAGTTAGTTAGAATACTATGACGTTAGCTAGGCTAATAGGAAGGCATTTAGCAAACAAGAAATGTATCTAGTGTACCAGGATGTTAGCCAGACTAACAGGAAATTAGTTAGGCTACGAGGAAGTTAGGAAAGCTACATGGAAGTTAACCAAGACACCAGCAAGTAGGCCAGATTACCAGGAAGTTACCTCGGCTTGTACGAAGGTAGCCAGGATACCTGGAAGTTTGCTAGTCCACCAGAAAGTTAGCCGGGATACCAGAAAATGATCTGGCCTGCTAGGAAGTTAGCTAGGCTTGTAGGAAGTTAACTAAGATTGCAGTGAGCAAGGCTTGTAGGAGGTTAGCCAGGATACCAGGAAGTTATTTGGGCTACTAAGAAGTTAACTAGAATACCATGAAGTTTGCTTGACCACCAGGAAGTTAGCTCGTAAGTTAGCATGATACTATGAAGTTAGTCATGAATCCAGGAAGTTACCCATGATACCAGGAAGAGGGCCATGATACCAGTAAGTTAGCCACAATGCCATGACATTGCCATGATACCAGGAAGTTGGCCATGATACCAGGAAGTTGGCAAAGATACCAGGAAGTTGGCCAAGATACCAGGAAGTGGTCCATGATACCATAAAGTTAGTCATGAGACCAGGAAGTTACACAGGATTCCAGGAAGTTAGCCATTATACCAATAAGTTGGCCATTATACCAGGAAGTTGGCCATGATACCAGCAAGTTGCCCATAATACCAGGAAGTTAGCCCTGATACCAGGAAGATGGCCATGATACCAGGAAGTTAGCCACAATACCATGACATTAGTCATGAGACCAGGTAGTTGGCCATGATATCAGGAAGTTGGCCATGATACCAGGAAGTTTGGCATGATACCAGGAAGATGGCCATGATACCAGTATGTTAGCCACAATACCATGACATTAGCCATGATACCAGGAAGTTGACCATGATACCAGGAAGTTGGCCAAGATACCAGGAAGTGGTCCATGATACCATGAAGTTAGTCATAAGACCAGGAAGTTACCCAGGATTCCAGGAAGTTGGCCATTATACCAATAAGTTGGCCATTATACCAGGAAGTTGGCCATGATACCAGCAAGTTGCCCTTAATACCAGGAAGTTAGCCATGATACCAGGAAGATGGCCATAATACCAGTAAGTTAGCCACAATACCATGACATTGCCATGAGACCATGTAGTTGGCCATGAGACCAGGTAGTTGGCCATGATACCAGGAAGTTGGCAATGATACCAGGAAGTGGTCCATGATACCATGAAGTTAGTCATAAGACCAGGAAGTTACCAGGATTCTAGGAAGTTACCCAGGATACCAGGAAGTTATCCATTATACCAGGAAGTTGGCCATTATACCAGGAAGTTGGCCATAATACCAGCAAGTTGCCCATAATACCAGGAAGTTAGCCATGATACCAGGAAGATGACCATGATACCAGGAAGTTAGCCACAATACCATGACATTAGTCATGACACCAGGTAGTTGGCCATGATACCAGGAAGTTGGCAATGATACCAGGAAGTTGGCCATGATACCAGGAGGTTAGCCATGATACCATGAAGTTAGTCATAAAACCAGAAAGTTACCCAGGAATCTAGGAAGTTACCCAGGATACCAGGAAGTTAGCCAATATACCAGGAAGCTGGCCATGATACCAGGAAGTTAGCCATGATACCAGTAAGTTACCCATTATACCAGGATGTTAGCCATGATACCAGGTAGATGGCCATGATACCAGGAAGTTAGCCACAATACCATGACATCAGTCATGAGACCAGGTAGTTGGCCATGATACCAGGAAGTTAGCCATGATACCATGAAGTTAGTCATGAGACCAGAAAGTTACCCAGGAATCCAGGAAGTTACCCAGGATACCAGGAAGTTAGCCATTATACCAGAAAGCTCGCCATGATACCAGGAAGATGGCCATGATACCAGGAAGTTAGCCACAATACCATGACATTAGTCATGAGACCAGGTAGTTGGCCATGATACCAGCAAGTTGGCCATGATACCAGGAAGTGGTCCATGATACCATGAAGTTAGTCATAAGACTAGAAAGTTACCCAGGAATCCAGGAAGTTACCCAGAATACAAGAAAGTTAGCCATTATACAAGGAAGCTGGCCATGATACCAGGAAGTTAGCCATGATACCAGGAAGTTAGCCATGATACCATGAAGTTAGTCATAAGACCAGATAGTTACCCAGGAATCAAGGAATTTACCCAGAATACAAGGAAGTTAGCCATTATACCAGAAAGCTGGCCATGATACCAGGAAGTTAGCCATGATACCAGGAAGTTACCCATTATACCAGGAAGTTGGCCATGATACCAGGAAGCTACCCATATTAGCAGGAAGTTACTCAGGATACCAGAAAATTACCCAGGATATCAGGAAGTTGACCATAACACCAGGAAGTTGATCATAATACCAGGAAGCTGGACATAATACCAGGAAGTTAGACATAAGTAGGATGCCCAGAAGAAAGTTAGAGAAATAAATATTTTTTTAATGTCTTTGTTAAACACATAAAAATGGTTGCAATACAATACTGTAAAATATTACGTCTTAAATATTTAAAGGCTGACATCCCTTAGGTCTGTTGCCCTCTTATCCTGGCTAACTTCCCTTTATCCTGGCTAACTTCCCTTTATCCTGGCTAACTTCCCTTTATCCTGGCTAACTTCCCGTTATCCTGGCTAACGTCCCGTTATCCTGGCTAACTTCCCGTTATCCTGGCTAACTTCCCTTTATCCTGGCTAACTTCCCGTTATCCTGGCTAACATCCCTTTATCCTGGCTAACTTCCCGTTATCCTGGCTAACTTCCCTTTATCCTGGCTAGCTTCCTTTTATCCTGGCTAACTTCCCGTTATCCTGGCTAACTATCCTGGCTAACTTCCCTTTATCCAGGCTAACTTCCCTTTATCCTGGCTAACTTCCCTTTATCCTGGCTAGCTTCCCGTTATCCTGGCTAACTTCCCGTTATCCTGGCTAACTTCCCGTTATCCTGGCTAACTTCCCGTTATCCTGGCTAACTTCCCGTTATCCTGGCTAACTTCCCGTTATCCTGGCTAACTTCCCTTTATCCTGGCTAACTTGCCGTTATCCTGGCTAACTTCCCGTTATCCTGGCTAACTTACCTTTATGCTGGCTAACTTCCCTTTATCCTGGCTAACTTCCCTTTATCCTGGCTAACTTCCCGTTATCCTGGCTAACTTCCCTTTATCCTGGCTAACTTTCCTTTATCATGGCTAGCTTCCCTTTATCCTGGCTAACTTCCCTTTATCCTGGCTAAATTCCCTTTATCCTGGCTAAATTCCCGTTATCCTGGCTAAATTCCCGTTATCCTGGCTAACTTCCCGTTATCCTGGCTAACTTCCCGTTATCCTGGCTAACTTCCCTTTATTTTGGCTAACGTCCCTTTATCCTGGTTAACGTCCCGTTATCCTGGCTAACTTCCCGTTATCCTGACTAACTTCCCGTTATCCTGGCTAACTTCCCGTTATCCTGGCTAACTTCCCTTTATTTTGGCTAACGTCCCTTTATCCTGGTTAACGTCCCGTTATCCTGGCTAACTTCCCGTTATCCTGACTAACTTCCCGTTATCCTGGCTAACTTGCCGTTGTCCTGGCTAACTTCCCTTTACCCTGGCTAACTTCCCTTTACCCTGGCTAACTTCCCTTTACCCTGGCTAACTTCCCGTTATCCTGGCTAACTCCCCATTATCCTGGCTAACTTCCCGTTATCCTGGCTAACTTCCCTTTATCCTGGCTAACTTCCCTTTATCCTGGCTAACTTCCCTTTATCCTGGCTAACTTCCCATTATCCTGGCTAACTTCCCGTTATCCTGGCTAACTTCCCTTTATCCTGGCTAACTTCCCTTTATCCTGGCTAACTTCCCGTTATCCTGGCTAACTTCCCGTTATCCTGGCTAACTTCCCATTATCCTGGCTAACTTCCCTTTATCCTGGCTAACTTCCCTTTATCCTGGCTAACTTCCCTTTATCCCGGCTAACTTCCCTTTATCCCGGCTAACTTTCTGTTATCCCGGCTAACTTCCCTTTATCCTGGCTAACTTCCCGTTATCCTGGCTAACTTCCCGTTATCCTGGCTAACTTCCCGTTATCCTGGCTAACTTCCCGTTATCCTGGCTAACTTCCCGTTATCCTGGCTAACTTCCCGTTATCCTGGCTAACTTCCCGTTATCCTGGCTAACTTCCCGTTATCCTGCCTAACTTCCCGTTATCCTGGCTAACTTCCCGTTATCCTGGCTAACTTCCCCTTATCCCGGCTAACTTCCCTTTATCCCGGCTAACTTCCCTTTATCCCGGCTAACTTCCCTTTATCCCGGCTAACTTCCCTTTATCCCGGCTAACTTCCCGTTACCCTGGCTAACTTCCCGTTATCCTGGCTAACTTCCCGTTATCCTGGCTAACTTCCCTTTATCCTGGCTAACTTCCCGTTATCCTGGCTAACTTCCCGTTATCCTGGCTAACTTCCCGTTATTCTGGCTAATTTCCCTTTATCCTGGCTAACTTCCCATTATCCTGGCTAACTTCCCTTTATCCTGGCTAACTTCTCTTTATACTGGCTAACTTCTCTTTATGCTGGCTAACTTCCCTTTATCCTGGCTAACTTCCCTTTATCCTGGCTAACTTCCAGTTATCCTGGCTAACTACCCATTATCTTGGCTAACTTCCCTTTAGCCTGGCTAACTTCCCGTTATCCTGGCTAACTTCCCGTTATCCTGGCTAACTTCCCTTTATCCTGGCTAACTTCCCTTTATCCTGGCTAACTTCCCTTTATCCTGGCTAACTTCCCGTTATCCTGGCTAACTTCCCTTTATCCTGGCTAACTTCCCTTTATCCTGGCTAACTTCTCTTTATCCTGGCTAACTTCCCGTTATCCTGGCTATTTTCCCTTTATCCTGGCTAACTTCCCGTTATCCTGGCTAACTTCCCTTTATCCTGGCTAACTTCCCGTTATCCTGGCTAACTTCCCTTTATCCTGGCTATTTTCCCTTTATCCTGGCTAACTTCCCGTTATCCTGGCTAACTTCCCGTTATTCTGGCTAACTTCCCGTTATCCTGGCTAACTTCCCGTTATCCTGGCTAACTTCCCTTTACCCTGGCTAACTTCCCTTTACCCTGGCTGTGCACTCTTGTTTGTTTGGTTTCCATGACAACTTATTAGTGTCACCTGTTTCACGTCATGCCAATCATGTCATTCTGTCATGATCCGTGGTCCGGATCGTGTTTAGTTTAGTTATGTTCTGTAAGTTTTGGACTTTTTTAGTTCCGTCTGCGCTTCCTTGTTTGTTTTTGTCACCATGGCGACTCATTAGTTTCACCTGTCATTTGTTGTTTGGATCACACCTGTCGTTTATCAGAGGCTACTATTTAAGCCTGTCTTTTCCGGTCACTCTGGGTGGCTTCATTCTGTAACGATCGGGATGCAGCATGCTGCGGTTCGTTCTCCCGTAATGCATTACTGACGGCTTCGGACCAAGGCGTGAAGGTAGGAAATTATTTATTAACATAAATCACCCAACTACCAAAAACACAGGCAAAGAACAAAAAAGACAAGCGTGCCTAACACACGGGAAGCTACGACTTAGCATAGGCTAGGGAATAAGCAAAACGTACGTGACATTAGCGGGAAGCAAACAATGAAGCCACCCCGAGTGACCGGAAAAGGCAGGCTTCAATAGTAGTCTCTGATAAACGACAGGTATGATCCAAACAACAAATGACAGGTGAAACTAATGAGTCGCCATGGTGACAAAAACAAACAAGGAAGCGCAGACGGAACGAAAGAAGTCCAAAACTAACAGAACATAACTGGCCGTATAAACAACTTTAGCACTGTTACAAATATGCGCCAGACTGTGAACCCACACCAAACAAGAATGACAAACACATTTCGGGAGAACATCCGCACCGTAACACAACATAAACACAACAGAACAAATACCCAGAACCCCTTGCAGCACTAACTCTTCCGGGACGCTACAATATACACCCCCCGCTACCCCCTTCAACCCACCCCCCCACCTCAACACCGCCCCCCCCAACCCCGCCCACCTCAACCTCCTCATGCATGGGCATGTACGAGCCAGTCTGCCCCACAACAAGAGGATAGAGAACAAAATTGGACAAAACGGGATTGACTACAGCGTCGGACTACAATGGTTGACCCGCGCAAAGACCTTTGGGTACATTTCTGCAAGAGATGTCCGATAATATCGGGCTGCCGATATTATCGGCCGATAAATGCTTTAAAATGTAATATCGGAAATTATCGGTTTCAAAAAGTAAAATTCATGATTTTTTAAAACGCCTCTGTACGGAGTGGTACACTGACGTAGGGGAAAGTACAGAGCACCAATAAACCTTAAAGGCTCTGCCTTTGCGTGCCGGCCCAATCACATAATACCTATGGCTTTTCACACACACAAGTGAATGCAAATCATACTTGGTCAACAGCCATACAGGTCACACTGAGGGTGGCCGTATAAACAACTTTAACACTGTTACAAATATGCACCACACTGTGAACCCACACCAAACAAGAATGACAAACACATTTCGGGAGAACACCCGCACCGTAACACAACAGAACAAATACCCAGAACCCCTCGCAGCACCAACTCTTCCCGGACGCTACAATATACACCCCCCGCCACCCCGCCCCCCGAACCCCGCCCACCTCAACCTCCTCATGCTCTCTCAGGGACAGCATGTCCCAAATTCCAAGCTGCTGTTTTGAGGCATGTTAAAAAAAATAATGCACTTTGTGACTTCAATAATAAACATGGCAGTGCCATGTTGGCATTTTTTTCCATAATTTGAGTTGATTTATTTTGGAAAACCTTGTTACATTGTTTAATGCATCCAGCGGGGCATCACAACAAAATTAGGCATAATAATGTGTTAATTCCACGACTGTATGTATCGGTATCGGTTGATATCGGAATCGGTAATTAAGAGTTGGACAATATTGGAATATCGGATATTGGCAAAAAAGTATTATCGGACATCTCTAGTAGTAAGTATTCTATTATTATATTACTTATGTATTTTACTGTTAGTTTTTTTGTGGAAAATGTTTCGGCACACAGAATGTTATCCATCTTCTTCCGCTTGTCCGAGGTCGGGTCGCGGGGGCAGCAGAAAAAAATGAAATGTGTACCGTATTTTCCGGACCATAAAGCGCACCGGATTATAAAGCGCACTGCCGATGAATGGTCTTTTTTCGATCTTTTTTCATATAAAGGCGCACTGGATTATAGGGCGCATTAAAGTAGTCATATTATTATTGTTTTTTTTCTAAATGTAAAACACTTCCTTGTGGTCCACATAACATGTAATGGTGGTTCTTTGGTCAAAATGTTGCATAGATGATGTTTTACAGATCATCTTCAAGCCGCTTTCTGACAGTCTCTTCCGGATGCGCCGTTTTGTGGGCGGTCTTATTTACGTGGCTCACCCTCGGCAGCGTCTTCTCCCCGTCATCTTTGTTGTAGCGGTGTAGCGTGCAAGGACGGGAGTGGAAGAAGTGTCAAAAGTTGGAGCTAACTGTTTTAATGACATTCAGACTTTACTTCAATCAATAACGGAGCAGCATCTCCTCATCCGGAAACAACAACACCGGAAATGTGTCTCGTGAAAAACCGTCCGATCGGAACTCTAATAACTGAAGTTCCTTGGGTGAACAATTTAAACTCACTACACCGGTATGTTTTAGCACTTTCATGGCGAGTTTACTGAAAGATATAAGTAAGAACTTTACACTACTTTATATTAGAAATGGCAACAGCGGAGGATGAATGTCCCATAACAAGAAGATAGAGAACAAGAAGAAGCTTATCGACTACAGACTACAAAGGCGGACAAGCGCAATTTTTCAGGATTTATGTAGATCCCTAATACAGATCAGAAGGTAAGAAAGGGGGCTTTTGCATAATATTGCGAAACAAAACGCCAGATAATGTCTTACCTTATACCAGGGGTGCTCAATACGTCGATCGCGATCTACCAGTCGATCGCAAAGGTAGTATTGGTAGATCGCATTACATTATTAAAAAAAAATTAAAAAAATAAAAAAAATTTTTTGTGTGTCCTGTCCAGCTTCTCAGGCAAATCATATAATTGATGTAGATGCCCATTTCGGCTGTTCAGATTTACTTTACAAAAGAGAAGTGTAGGATACTTCTCTTGTTGCCATATTTGTATTTGACTTTATTAAATGTATTTATATTATCATTTAGTGCAGCCGGGCCGGAGCAGGAGGGGATAGAAAGAGAAAAAAAAGAAGACAGAGGGGGAAATTGTGGGGACAAGAGGGGGATTAGACAGAGAGACAAAAACAACAACAGCAAATAACAAGAACAACAACAATAGAGCAACATCAGCAAATACGACATATACAAATATGATGGTAAAAGTAATAGCAAATAAGCAGTTAGCGAAAAATAAAAAATAATACAGAAATGACAATGAGCATTGTTACACTACAAATGGATCAATACAAATACCAATAGAAATAGCGCTATTGATAATGAACAATACCAATAATTTACCTTTATTATCAACAATACAGTTGTTTAAATGCAACAATACATATACGTAATGATAACTTGAGATACGAAAGAATGCAGAAAAATGGAGGGGGAGAAAGAGAAGCAACCTACATTAACCTTGTAGATTGTTATAGTCACAATAGGTTAAGCTTTGTCAGTGTGCCGTGTGTTACACCCAGTTTACCCTAGGGCAGGGGTGCTCATTACGTCGATCGCGAGCTACCGGTCGATCTCGGAGGGTGTGTCAGTCGATCACCAGCCAGGCATTAAAAAAATAGTCCTAAAAATGAGCGATCATAAATCTTCACTATGACGTCATTTTCGTCACTTGATTGACATTCACGGCACCCGAGGGTCTTCTGAGATGACACTGGCTGCTGCCAGCTCATTAAAATTACCGACTGGAAGGCGAGGAACACTTTATTTCAACAGACTCTGGCGCCGTACCTGTTGTCAAAACTCCAAAGACCGACTGCACAGTTGCACAGTTGCGCTAACAAAATAGGAGTCTCAGAAAGCCGGCGTGCACAAGCTAGCAAGCTACCGAGTTTGCCGACAATGTATTTCTTGTAAAGTGTATACAAAGGAGTACGGAAGCTGGACAAATAAGATGCCAAAAACCAACCACTTTCATGTGGTATTGGACAGAAAGGAGGACTTTTTTTCTCCTCCATTCGAAAATGCGGACCTTATCAGCACCACTGTATGATTCCTATCAATGCAAGTCATCAGAATCAGGTAATACACCAACTTATATTCTTGTCTTCATGAAAGAAAGGAATCTATATGTGTTAAACATGCTTGTATTATCTTTAAACACCTTTAACTTATTAACAATATTAACTATATGTGTTAAACATGCTTGTATTATCTATAAACACCTTTAACTTGTTAACAATATTAACTATATGTATTAAACATTCTTGTATTATCATTAAACACCTTTAATTTTTTAACAATATTAACTATGTGTTAAACATGCTTGTATTATCATTAAACACCTTTAACTTGTTAACAATATTAACTATATGTATTTAACATGCTTGTATTATCATTAAACACCTTTAATTTTTTAACAATATTAACTATATGAGTTAAACATGCTTTCATTATCTTTAAACACCCTTTACTTGTTAACAATATTAACTATATGTATTAAACATACTTGTATTATCATTAAACACCTTTAATTTATTAACAATAGTAACTATATGTGTTAAACATGCTTGCATTATCATTAAACACCTCTAACTTGTTAACAAAAACATATATTTCATAAATAAGTAAATATACATTATATATATGAATGAGGTAGATCCCCACGACTTGATCAATTGAAAAGTAGCTCGCCTGCAGAAAAAGTGTGAGCACCCCTGCCTTATACACACACCATAATAATACTCATATGTTGGAGCACATGAAGCGGTGCGGCTTCATAGCTTACCAAAGTCGTACTAAAACATTGTGATAGACTTTTGAGCGCCGTGTATAATGTTTTATATTTTCAATGGAACTTGTAAAATGTTGGTGTTTACTTGAGTGATGTTGCCATCATAGCTCTTACCACGTATCTCTTATGTTTGACTGCCATCTACTGGTCACACTTATCATTACACCATGTACCAAATAAAATTGCTTCATGGTCGGCGAGCAAAACCAGAATTGCACTGTCGAG
This sequence comes from Nerophis lumbriciformis, assembly GCF_033978685.3. Lineage (NCBI taxonomy): Eukaryota > Metazoa > Chordata > Actinopteri > Syngnathiformes > Syngnathidae > Nerophis > Nerophis lumbriciformis. The sequence goes on from NC_084551.2 coordinate 46,613,915, forward strand.
TTTTGAGGGGAAAAAAAGCATTTTAATTAAGTATGCCTTATCGTCCGGAAAATACGGTATGTATGCCCCGTGTAAAAGTCCTAGACCTCTTAGTGGCTGACTCAAAGTCTAAAATTACATTTACACTGCAGACCAAAGTGGCCCAAATCGGATTATTTTGAAATCAAATTTTTTCCACCTGACTGTTAAAATGCAATTAAAATGAGATCTTAATCAGACTCCAGTGTAAACGCGCACAGGCCCCAATGTGGCCCACAAGTGGCCTCGTTGTGAAAACAAAGGAAGTTGACCGGATTCCGTAAATGAACAAGGAAGTCACTACTACTACTACAAAATAAAATAAAAGTCGCCACACCTTAAAAATTCCTGTTTTTTTTAATGTACGTAACATGTAAGCAAATATACTACAGAGTCAATTCCGGTCCTTCAGCAATCGCTATTTTTTCAGAGTTAAAATATATATTCATATTTTACATATGTGCGCACTATTGACAAAGAAAAGTTGGCCGTCAGAAAAGGTTTTGCTCACCGAAAACCGAATGTTGTGAAAAAGTATTCACTTCCGCTGGCGGGTTGCGTCTTTCCCTGCGCACACGAATGATGTAGCTCGCCCAAAGCTGATGAAAAAGTCACATTCGGGTCGCATTGCGTTTAGACTGAAGTCACATTTGAAAAGATCAGATTCCAATCGGATTGGGACCTGATGTGGCCTGAATGAGATGCCAAAAGATCAGATCTGAAGCACTTTGGAGCGTTTAGACTGGCGAAAAAAGATCCGAAGTGTGTCACTTGAGGGCAAAAAAAAAATCAGATTTGGTGTGCAGTGTAAACGGGGCCCAAAACCCTCGTTATGAGGACCAGGGGCGTCACTAGCTTTTAAGGACAGGGGGGGCTTTGCCCCCAGGAGATGCACATGATGCGAGCGAATGTTACGCACGAGCACAAAACTTCACAAACGGCTAACAAAGACTTAGAAATTATTCATTGTTATTATTATTATTTTTTTTAAATGCACGGGACGAAATGAAATGCTCCCCGGGACGATGGCTTTTAACCATATATTTTCTTTTTCTTTTTATGTATTTATTCATTTTACATTTTATATTAAATGTCTTGGTTTTTCCTCCCTCTGAAAATCCTATTAAATGTTTAACAAGCCATCCTATAATAATAAAACAGCTATTAATGTAACAATACAATAAAACAAATATATTTAATGATGTTTTTTTCATTATTTTAACAATAGGCTTATGTATATTACTTTATATAGATTCTACAAGAAACACAAAACTTAAAAAATAACTGATTTACAATTGCACACACAAGGTTTTGTGCAGCTTCACTCATTGTAAAGGAAGATAATGTGCTTCGTACACCTGCAGGACCCCAAGCAAGGTCGCAGAGAAAATGCGGACTGGAATTTGAGTAATGTGGGCATTTTCTATATGAACAAGTGGAATGGATTGGATACCGACGCACGAAAGGGGCTCTCTACCTTACGCTACGAAGTGAGGGGAAACTGAGTGAATAATAACAGGTTATATGATTATTTATTTAAACTCATATTTGGGCCACTTTATAATGAATATGTCGGCATTTATTTGTAAAAAAAACCCCCAAAAACACCAAATTATTTAGGGGGGCTTAAGAATACTTTAGGGGGGGCTTGAGCCCCCCTAAAATAGACCTAACAACGCCAATGATGAGGACACTTGAAAACTTTTCTTACCAATTGGTACGAGGCCTAAAAATACAATCTCCCTTTTTTTTCACCCAAAAAAATCGATTTACGATTTTTTTCAGATTTTTTTCCCTACTTTTAATCATTCAAAACATTTATTTGATCAACAACTAGTAGTCTGAAGTGACACTGAATCCTACTCTTTGCAAATTCTAATATGAATAATGTTTTTTAGATCAGATGTAAATTTGTACTTTTTATGGAATAATTTTCAGAGAACTAAATTAAGAGCTTCCTCTGGGAAGCAATACTTCTGCTTGAATAAAATACTTCTCTTAACAAAAATTTTGCATTGCACATTGCATGCAAATAAATAATAATCCGCAACATTGAGATGAACGTGAAAACGTAAAACTTCTGTCTTGAATAAAATACTCCTGTGAATACAAATGTAGCATTATACATTGTCTGCAATAATAATAATCAAGTAAAAGATTGATAACACTATATAATAGTTTCAGTAAGTGGATAAAGGCAGACTTTTTCTATCACACATCTTTGCACTGTGACTGCTTTAGTGATGGCTCTCTGCATTGTGCATCATACTTACCTGCTGTAAATGATCCCACCACAGTAAGATGCATTTTATCCAGAATTTTTTGTTGCGGTCTTGTTCGGCTCGCAGGGTTGCATTTTCAGCACTCGGCTGGAGGCTTCTGTTTCAGATGCAGGAATCATTTCTTGCTGCTGCCTTTTTTAAACAAACTTTGCAGCGTGCAGTCATTTGATCCACGCCTGTTGCCGCAAAACTAAACCACTGACAACCCGTTTTTTTCTTTGGAACAAACGTCTGCTCTTGTTAGCGATTGCATTAGCCATGTTTTGAATTTCTGCTAAGCAAGTAAGGGGGCGTGTGAAGGCTACTGAAGCTCATGGGGGGCAAAGATTATGGCGGAGCAAGAGGAGATTTTTATTTTTTTATTTTTTTTAGACTCAAATTTATCGATAAAATCAATGTATAGCCCAGGCCTAATTGGTACCAGTTTTTGTGTATTTAGAATCTGCGTAAGCCCCAAAAATTTTAAATCAAACCATTGCGGAAATATTTATAAAAAAATATTGCCTTGCTTCATACTTCCTCTAACCGAGCCGTTAAAAATGTGCCCAATTTGTGACATTTTCCCCAATTTTGATGTCCGCAGATATCTCCTTTTATGGTATAAATTCACCCAAAGTGCTTCGTACGAGTCTGCTTTTTAGTCCGACGCTGTAGTCCAGTGTTTTTCAACCACTGTGCCACGGCACACTAGTGTGTCGTGAGATATTGTCTGGTGTGCCGTGGGAAATTATGCAACTTCACCTAGTTGGTCCCAAAAATATTTTTGGCAAATCAATAATTATAATACTATAATATATTATTAATATTATAATAAATGTACTATTATGTTGGATCCACTATGGACTGGACTCTCACAATATTATGTCAGACCCACTCGACATCCATTGCATTCGATCTCCCCTAGAGAGGGGGGGTTACCCACATATGTGGTCCTCTCCAAGGTTTCTCATAGTCATTCACATCGACGTCCCACTGGGGTGAGTTTTTCCTTGCCCTTATGTGGGGTCTGTACCGAGGATGTCGTTGTGGCTTGTGCAGCCCTTTGAGACACTTGTGATTTAGGGCTATATAAATAAACATTGATTGATTGATTGATGATAACCTGCAAATAATGTGCCATTGCTTAGTGTCTGTGCTGTGTAGAGCTCGGCAGGGTAACCATGGAATACTCCATGTCAGTAGGTGGCAGCAGGTAGTTAATTGCTTTGTAAAAGTCGGAATGGGTCGGGTGAGATGAGGACGGTTTGTCGTGAACCCAATATGCAAAACGTAAAAAGGTATGTAACGCTTAAACCAAAAATGAACAAAAGGGAAAGGAAAAGGCATTAAAGCATAGGGATGGCGATGCAAAACGAAAGTAAAACTGAACTGGCTACAAAGTAAACAGAAACAGAATGCTGGACGACAGCAAAAACTTGCAGCGTGTGGAGCCGAGGCGGAGTCCACAAAGTACATCCGTACATGACATGGCATTCAACAATGTCCATACAAAGAAGGATAGCATCAACTTACAAACCCCATTTCCATATGAGTTGGGAAATTGTGTTAGATGTACAGTAAATATAAAAAGAATACAATGATTTGCAAATCCTTTTCAACCCATATTCAGTTGAATGCACTACAAAGACAACATATTTGATGTTCACACTCATAAACTAAATTTTTTTTTTGCACACGTGCCAAAGTAGTTGGGAAAGGGCATGTTCACCACTGTGTTACATGGCCTTTCCTTTTAACAACACTCAGTAAACGTTTGGGAACTGAGGCAGGGCCGGCCCGTGGCATAGGCCGTATAGGCAAATGCTAAGGGCGCCGTCCATCAGGGGGCGCCACGCCAGTGCCACAAATGTTGGGAGAAAAAAAAAAAAGAAAAAAAGTTGGTACTATTATTTCTAAATACAAAAAATAATCCCACGTTAATTAAAATGCAAAGTAAAGCCTATTTAATAGAAATATTATTTGTTACAACTGTACTCTGTAAGCACTATTATTTTGAACAACCTCTTAAACTGGATCATATCAGTACAATTTTTTAACTTTTTTACTTAATCTATTCCATAATTTAATTCCACATACTGATATGCTAAAAGTTCTAAGTGTTGTACGTGCATATAAATGTTTGTATTAGGTCTCTCTCAAGCAGGTGTTTTTTGTTTACATTGTTATTGCCTTCTGGTTAGCTAATGTTTGCCCTGCAGGTAATAGTCACTTTTCCACCCCTTTATATATTAGGTATAGTTGTAAGTAAAAAAAAAAGGTCAAAGACAAAGCTATTCGGGTTCTTGTGAGTATGTACACTTCACTGCCGATGTGGGGGGGCGCCACCTAAAATCTTGCCTAGGGCGCCAGATTGGTTAGGGCCGGGCCTGAACTGAGGGGACACATTTTTGAAGCTTCTCAGGTGGAATTCTTTCCCATTCTTGCTTGATGTACAGCTTAAGTTGATCAACAGTCCGGGGGTCTCCATTGTGGTATTTTAGGCTTCATAATGTGCCACACATTTTCAATGGGAGACAGGTCTTGACTACAGGCAGGCCAGTCTAGTACCTGCACTCTTTTACTATGAAGCCACGTTGATGTAACACGTAGCTTGGCATTGTCTTACTGAAATAAGCAGGGGCGTCCATGGTAACGTTGCTTGGATGGCAACATATGTTGCTCCAAAACCTGTATGTACCTTTCAGCATTAATGGTGCCTTCACAGATGTGTAAGTTACCCATGTCTTGGGCACTAATACACCCCCATACCATCACAGATGCTGGCTTTTCAACTTTGCGCCTATAACAATCCGGATGGTTCTTTTCCTCTTTGGTCCGGAGGACACGACGTCCACAGTTTCCAAAAACAATTTGAAATGTGGACTCGTCAGACCACAGAACACTTTTCCACTTTGTATCAGTCCATCTTAGATGAGCTCAGGCCCAGCAAAGCCGACTGCGTTTCTGGGTGTTGTTGATAAACGGTTTTCGACTTGCATAGGAGAGTCTTAACTTGCATTTACAGATGTAGCGACCAACTGTAGTTACTGACAGTGGGTTTCTGAAGTGTTTCTGAGCCCATGTGGTGATAACCTTTACACACTGATGTCGCTTGTTGATACAGTACAGCCTGAGGGATCAAAGGTCACGGGCTTAGCTGCTTACATGCAGTGATTGCTCCAGATTCTCTGAACCCTTTGATGATATTACGGACCGTAGACGGTGAAATCCCTAAATTCCTTGCAATAGCTGGTTGAGAAAGGTTTTTTTTAAACTGTTCAACAATTTGCTCACGCATTTGTTGACAAAATGGTGACCCTCGCCCCATCCTTGTTTGTGAATGACTGAGCATTTCATGGAATCTACTTTTATACCCAATCATGGCACCCACCTGTTCCCAATTTGCCTGTTCACCTGTGGGATGTTCCAAATAAGTGTTTGATGAGCATTCCTCAACTTTATCAGTATTTATTGCCACCTTTCCCAACTTCTTTGTCACGTGTTGCTGGCATCAAATTCTAAAGTTAATGATTATTTGCAAAAAAAAAATGTTTATCAGTTTGAACATCAAATATGTTGTCTTTGTAGCATATTCAACTGAATATGGGTTGAAAATGATTTGCAAATTCCGTTTATATTTAACACAATTTCCCAACTCATATGGAATCGGGGTTTGTAAATAGTCTTGCTTGCTAAAACAAAGCAGGTGCGGGGAATAGCGCTCGAAGGAAGACATGAAACTGCTACAGGAAAACATCAACAAAACAGGAAGGGCCACCAAAATAACAGTGCAAGACAAGAACTAAAGCACTACACACAAGAAAACACCAACAAACTCAAAATAAGGCACGACGACCTGGTGGAGTTTCATTTTTTAACGTTTTCTGCTGGTGGTATGCCTCCGGATTTTTTTAGTGAAAAAAATGTGCCTTGCCTCAAAAAAGGTTGAAAAACACTGCTGTAGTCAATGAGTTCCTTCTTGTTCTCCATCCTCTTGTGGTGGGCCAGACGGACTCAATCGTGCACATGCATCTTCCGCTCTTGCCATTTATAATACAATGTAGTTCTTACTTATATTGTTCAGTAAAAGCGATTTGGAAGCGCTAAAAACTACAACAAAGATGGCGGGGCGAAGACGCTGTCGAAGTGGAGGCATGTAAATAAGCCTGCACACAAAACGGCGCATCCTGAGGAGACGGTCAAAGAGGTTTTAAAATGGACTGTAAAACATAATCCATGCAATATTTTTGAGCAAAGAACCACCATTACATGTATTGTAGACCACAAGGAAGTGTTTTGGATGTATAAATAAAATCATAATATGACCCCTTTTAGCTAGAGTACAAGTACAATCATAAAACATTAGAGTCCTAAAACTTTAAAAGAAATCCTGAGCAAACAAGACACTTAAAGGCCTACTGAAATGTGATTTTCTTATTTAAACGGGGATAGCAGGTCCATTCTATGTGTCATACTTGATCATTTCGCGATATTGCCATATTTTTGCTGAAAGGATTTAGTAAAAAACATCGACGATAAAGTTCGCAACTTTTGGTCGCTGATAAAAAAGCCTTGCTTGTACCGGAAGTAGCAGACGAGTAGCGTGACGTCACAGGTTGTGGAGCTCCTCACATCTGCACATTGTTTACAATCATGGCCACCAGCAGCAAGAGCGATTCGGACCGACAAAGCGACGATTTCCCCATTAATTTGAGCGAGGATGAAAGATTCGTGGATGAGGAAAGTGAGAGTGAAGGACTAGAGGGCAGTGGGAGCGATTCAGATAGGGAAGATGCTGTGAGAGGCGGGTGGGACCTGATATTCAGCTGGGAATGACAAACAGTAAATAAACACAAGACATATATATACTCTATTAGCCACAACACAACCAGGCTTATATTTAATATGCCACAAATTAATCCCGCATAACAAACACCTCCCCCCTCCCGTCCATATAACCCGCCAATACAACTCAAACACCTGCACAACACACTCAATCCCACAGCCCAAAGTACCGTTCACCTCCCCAAAGTTCATACAGAACATATATTTCCCCAAAGTCCCCAAAGTTACGTACGTGACATGCACATAGCGGCACGCACGTACGGGCAAGCGATCAAATGTTTGGAAGCCGCAGCTGCATGCGTACTCACGGTACCGTGTCTGCGCATCCAACTCAAAGTCCTCCTGGTAAGAGTCTCTGTTGTCCCAGTTCTCCACAGGCCAGTGGTAAAGCTTGACTGTCATCTTTCGGGAATGTAAACAATGAAACACCGGCTGTGTTATCCGGCACAACAGTCAAGGGGTGCATTCTACGGCGGGGGTGCGTTATCCGGCACAACACCTGCCGCAATACACCGCTTCCCACCTACAGCTTTCTTTTTTGCTGTCTCCATTGTTCATTGAACAAATTGCAAATGATTCACCAACACAGATGTCCAGAATACTGTGGAATTTTGCGATGAAAACAGACGACTATTAAGTCGTCTGTTTTCATGATTATCAAGCTGGCCACCATGCTGTCCCAAAATGTCCTCTACAATCCGTGACGTCACGCGCTGACGTCATCATACCGAGACGTTTTCAGCAGGATATTTCGCGCAAAATTTTAAATTGCACTTTAGTAAGCTAACCCGGCCGTATTGGCATGTGTTGCAATGTTAAGATTTCATCATTGATATATAAACTATCAGACTGCGTGGTCGGTAGTAGTGGGTTTCAGAAGGCCTTTAACTTAATTGAAAGGGGAACTGCACTTTTTTGGGACTTTAGCCTATCATTCTCAAAATTTATGAGGGACAAGCACACTTTTCTTTTTAATGCATTCTAACTCGTGAATAAAAGTCAGCTAACAAAGGAGCTGATGGGAGCCATGACGTCATTGCATCTATTGCGCCAATAAAACCATCTAAAAACATCCAAAAAGCGCCAACAATATCCCATTTACATTTTGTGAACTGAATATTAACCAAGTCTTAGCGATATTGTTATTATGAGCGCTAACGTTAAGGATCTACTTTTAGCCGAGCCGTGATCACAGAGCGCTAACTAACTTTACTGCTATATTGACATATTGAGCCAGTGAGCTGCTGCACCGCCTCTAAATTGGTGAAAGTTAATTGTAGATTATAAATCATGCCTCTCACCTGGATAGTAGAAGGTTGTGCACCTAAACCGAGAAGTTGGTCAACTTTGACATCCAATTTAGACCCTGAGGTGGCGAGAAAGACACGAAAAGACGCTCGTTCACAACCACTTTTTTTTTCAACCCTTCCCGAGGATTATGATTCATTCTTCATATATACAGGTAAAAGCCAGTAAATTAGAATATTTTGAAAAACTTGATTTATTTCAGTAATTGCATTCAAAAGGTGTAACTTGTACATTATATTTATTCATTGCACACAGACGGCTGCGTTGACCCTGGATCTCAGGAAACAGAGTGGACCGACACCAGCTGGACTGCTGCTGAGTGGTCCAAAGTCATGTTTTCTGACGAAAGCAAATTTTGCATTTCCTTTGGAAATCGAGGTCCCAGAGTCTGGAGGAAGACAGGAGAGGCACAGGATCCACGTTGCCTGAAGTCTAGTGTAAAGTTTCCACCATCAGTGATGGTTTGGGGTGCCATGTCATCTGCTGGTGTCGGTCCACTCTGTTTCCTGAGATCCAGGGTCAACGCAGCCGTCTACCAGCAAGTTTTAGAGCACTTCATGCTTCCTGCTGCTGACCTGCTCTATGGAGATGGAGATTTCAAGTTCCAACAGGACTTGGCGCCTGCACACAGCGCAAAATCTACCCGTGCCTGGTTTACGGACCATGGTATTTCTGTTCTAAATTGGCCCGCCAACTCCCCTGACCTTAGCCCCATAGAAAATCTGTGGGGTATTGTGAAAAGGAAGATGCAGAATGCCAGACCCAAAAACGCAGAAGAGTTGAAGGCCACTATCAGAGCAACCTGGGCTCTCATAACACCTGAGCAGGGCCAGAAACTCATCGACTCCATGCCACGCCGCATTAACGCAGTAATTGTGGCAAAAGGAGCTCCAACCAAGTATTGAGTATTGTACATGCTCATATTTTTCATTTTCATACTTTTCAGTTGGCCAACATTTCTAAAAATCCCTTTTTTGTATTAGCCTTAAGTAATATTCTAATTTTGTGACACACGGAATTTTGGATTTTCATTTGTTGCCACTTCAAATCATCAAAATTAAATGAAATAAACATTTGAATGCATCAGTCTGTGTGCAATGAATAAATATAATGTACAAGTTACACCTTTTGAATGCAATTACTGAAATAAATCAAGTTTTTCAAAATATTCTAATTTACTGGCTTTTACCCGTGTGTATATATATATATATATATATATATATATATATGTATATATATATATATATATGTATATATATATATATATATATATATATATATATATATATATATATATATATATATATATATATATATATATATATATATATTCATTGGTACTTTAACTTAACTTTAACTTTACACATACAAACTGTAGCACACAAAAAAGCACATTTAATTAAAAAAAACGTTATTATGGTCTTACCTTTACTTATAAAATAAGTCCATGAGCCGCTGTTGTGCTGGATTAATGCACCCCCTGACGAGAGTGTTATATCAACTAAAGCCCTCACTTAAACTGTCCACGTGCAAGATTGAATCTATTTAAAAAAGTGTAACCGAGGGTTTATAAATGTCCCCTATACTGTATGAAACTACAAAATAACAAACACGGAGGCTCCAGTTTACACGAGGACCACTTTATTTAACTTCTTTCAAAAACTTCCGCTCCACTCCGTGTCATCACTTCCGCTCTTAGCGCCTTCAAAATAAGAGCTCAAGGCATATACTGTATAACAGCGCATAACAGGAACTTAAGATCACAAAGAGGAAAACCCATAAAAATAGGTTACAAAAGTTATTTAATAAGAAGCCAAAAAGTGCAAAAACAATAATGTTCGTGTTGGAGGAGTTGTGAATTAGGTACACCTGCAGACTGCAGGTGTACCTAATGTTGTGGCCCCGCAGTCATTCACAACTCCTCCAACACGAACATTATTGTTTTTGCACTTTTTGGCTTCTTATTAAATAACTTTTTTAAATAGATTCAATCTTGCACGTGGAAAGTTTAAGTGTGGGCTTTAGTTGATATAACACTCCCGTCAGGGGTTGCTGTGCATTCTACGGCGGGGGTGCAGGAGGCGAGCCTCAGCCAGTGCGTCTTTTGCAGCCGTTTTATGATCGCCCAGCACAAGAAATACTTTACACACATACAGTTGTTGACAAAATACACTGTACATTATATACCTCAGCTAACTAAACTATGGAAATGTATAATATAGTTCATATAGCAATACGGTCTCACTGCACAGCAGGCCAGCAGTTAGTCGAGTCCACATTCCATGGTGAGGCACAATTGAGTGACGTGCCTCAACTGGCTGCTGTTCACCGCACCGTCTCTTCTCAGTATTTGAACGGCAAATGTGAAAATTCAGCGATTTTGAATAAAAATAATCTAAAACTGGTGAAGTTAATCGGAAAATAACTTTATAGTATAATCACTGGATACATATAACAATTTAATCTTTTTTTTTTTCTTTTTACATTTTTTTTCTTTCCATGATGGCACGTGAGGCCCCGCCTCACCTGCCTCTAGTGACTGCACGTCACTGGTATGTATGTATATATATATATATATATGTATGTATGTATGTATGTATATATATATATATATATATATATATATATATATATATATATATATATATATATAT